>NC_055974.1:30052348-30062348 GCF_018492685.1 Alosa sapidissima
ACACACTCACAGACACACACACACACACTCACAGACACACACACACAACTCTGACAAGGCCCAGGTGCTCAACTCAGAGATCAATGGGACACAAGTGACAGCATTCACCTGCAGTGAACCTGAAGAGGCTTCTCATCATGCACACACACACACACACGCACGCACGCACGAAAGATGCAGACACTAGGGGTGTAACGGTACATGTATTCGTATTGAACCGAAACGGTACGGGTGTCACGGTTTGGTGCATGAATTTACACAGAGAATACACGGTAAAAAAATACATAACACTTGTGTGCGGATTAATTAATGTAATGCGGAATTACTGTTAAGTACGAGAGTTACGAGAGTTCTTTAGCGACACCTAACGCTAATCTGTAGCCTCGCCTTAGCTCTGAAGCTCTGATTGGCGCCTATGTTATTTTTTTGTCAGGTCGTCGGTCAGTCAGAGATAGCAGCACTAAGCGAGTGGTGGCGACCCACAACAGTTGGAGTTAGAGGACCCGCTGGTCTCTTTAAGATCGCAAGTTTGAGAACTTCAATTACAGTAGTACAGGCGAGAGAGTGGTGGATAAGATCTGTGTGTCGGCGTTGTTCAGCAGTCGTTGGGTATGTGAGTGGAAATATATTGAACATGCTACACATATGCGAAGCCATCACCCAGATGATGTAGTAGGCTACCAATCACTGAAAGGAGAAAAAAAAAACTTCCCCTGCGCTTCACCAGCCTTTGGATACACATACAAACAGGGCCAAAACCTATGGCTTAAATAAATGATTTCGTAATGACAGAAAGCTATGTAAATAGCGTGGTAATTACCTTTATGTTGGGGTAACTTGTAACTTCTCACATAAGGAGCTGGTAGTGTTAAGTGCATAGACAGTAAAAGAAAGTGTCAACGCTAACCAGGCTAATAAACCATGCTACGGTGAGTTAACGTCAAAGGGCAAAGTCACGTGACTTCTAGTTGTAGTCTGTTTACAGTGGTGGAGGAAGTACTGAACCTCAGTACTTAAGTAAAAGTACAAATACACAGAGAAATATTTACTTCAGTAAAAGTAAAAGTACCACAATGACAACCCTACTTAAGTAAAAGTAAAAAGTACCTGCTTTTAAATGTACTTTAAGTATTAAAAGTAAAAGTATTTGCATAATGATTTATTCTCTTAATATCTATATTCTAAAAGGAAAAATCAGTATGGGCTGTGGCATTTTAATTATGACCGCCGCGCAGCGAAGCGGCGGTCATATAGGTTTAGTCAGATTTTTTTTTTTTTTTTCTTTTTCGCATGCCCAAATTTCCGTCAATGAGTCCCGGGACACTGAAAGACCGGGGTACACGAAACTTGGTGGGCATGTAACCCCACATGGATAGCATGGAACCATCGTTTTTCGTTTTGATCTGTAGCCCCCCCGCTGGACTGGACCCCCCGAAAGGAGGGTAGGGCAGACACAGTTTTCTGTGAATATCTCGAAAACCGTAGGGTTTAGGAGGACCATTTTTTTTTTGTATGTTGATCTCAAGGGGCCATGTCAACCCATTCCATAACCACTCATTTCATGTATAGCGCCACCTAGTTAAACACAAAAAAGTAAAAATGAGGTGTTGTAATTGAAGGTATCTGTGACCTAACATAGTCAAAACTGCACGAAATTGGAAGTGTAGGATCATTATGACACCCTCTGTATGCACGCCAAGTTTCGTGGAATTCCGTTCATGGGGGGCCACACAATAAATTAATTTATGTTACTATACACCAACTGGCCTGTAGGTGGCCGGAGACAGTTTTCTGTGAATATCTCGAGAACTGTAGGGCCTAGGAGGTCCACCTTTTTTATGTATGTTGGTCTTAAGGGGGCATGTCAACCCATCCCATTACCACTTATTTCATGTATAGCGCCACCTAGTTAAAAATGAAAAAGCAAAAAATTAGGTGTTTTCATCTCAATATCTCTGGCTGACAAGGTCAAAACTGCACGAAATTAAAAGTGTAGGATCATTATGACACCCTCTGAATGCATGCCAAGTTTTGTGTACTTTCGTTCATGGGGGGCCTTACAATAAAATAATTTATGTGTACATTTAGTGACGTACACCAACAAGGATTCCCGGGACACTGAAAGACTGGGGTACACAAAACTTGGTGGGCATGTACCCCCACATGGATAGCATGGAACCGTCATTTTTCGTTTTCATCTGCAGCCCCCCCCGCTGGACTGGACCCCCCGAAAGGAGGGTAGGGCAGACACAGTTCTCTGTGAATCTTTTATGGTATGTTGGTCTCAAGGGCCCACATCAACCTGGCTCATTATCACTCATTTGTGATTTGCCCCCCCCCCCCCCCCCCCCGGTAAAAAATGAAAATCAGTAGGATTAAAAGAAAGCCAAAATAAATATTCATCATCATCATCATGGCTGCATTTTCAGTATTGGCGAGAAGTAGTCGTTTGTCCACTAGATGGCGCATCGTTGCAGTGAGACGTAATTTTGTTGGAAGTTAAAAGTGGGTTGGAAAAAACAATGGACTCTTCATACAAGGACTGTAATTTACCGCAGAGAACGTCTAATAAGGATAGGACGATGTTCACATGAAGTGTAATTCCCATTTCTTCTTGAAGCCGAAATAAATCTGAGGATGTTTATCGGACATGCTTGGTTTTTACCGCAGGTACGTTAATCTTGTAATATCAATAAGGACCTAGGTAATGTTACCGTTAGCGTTGGTTGAGTGATGGAGGCATTTGATTTATTGCATTTGTAGAAAACTATACATGCGGTTATACCAAGCAAATGTATAGCAGCACTGTTTGTATCTTTCGACTGTCATTTATTGCACGTGCTACAAAATCATTCTGTGCAATGGAAGATTTACCAACGTTACACCGGTCTGATACAGTTTTGCCTATACATGCGTGAGACTGAGACGCCTGTTTATTTTGTTTTAAGTGCGTGCAGGGTGTGAGAGGGGAATCGATGTGCTTTGATTACAGCTTGGTAGTTGTAGTCTGTGAAATTAAAAAGCACGTGTGTGTGAAGTATCCAAACAATGACACCTTCATTTCATTATGGCTGCTTTAGCAAAACACCTTAAGTGTAGTGGGTCCCATTTAGAAGTGGCTACTTCATTCGCGCTTTCCTTGACTCATGGAGCTGCGTGAATGTTATTACAACTTTTCGCCACGATATGACAGTTTAAGTCCGCTTGATACTGTAAGGCGTAAGCCATTGGTTTCCAAAGGAGATTTTATTTGTGTCGCCAGCATAGCCTATTGACAATTTATGTTGTAAATAGGCCTACCTTATAATCCTACCTGTAGCTTAGGGAAGCTTTCTATTAGGATCTAGTTTGTTAGTTACCGTTTTGTCATAACTCCCTGATGCATTTTTGCATTTAGAATAGCCAGAGCGTGTATATCTCAATCGGAAAATTAAACAATATCGGGTGCCTATGGACTAGGCTGGGTGAACCCAGCCTGATCTGCCCGCTATTTATTTTTTGATTTCTTAAAAGATTGAGCTTGGTCTGATGAAAGCCAGACTAGCCATGGACCTCAGTTAAACAATGCAAGGGAACATGAATCAGCCTATATTTGCACTAACAATAACGGACAAAAGCTCTTCAACTTTGGCCCGTTAAAATGTGTATGAACAGTCTAGCGACGCATTTCATCAAGGCCCATTTGGACATGTCAGTTATTTGCACCACTGGTTAGATGTAAAACAGCATTTCGTTTCAGACTAGGCTACTGTTACTTAATTTGTGCATTAACAATAACGTTTCAGACTACTGTTACTTAATTTGTGCATTGACAATAAAGTATTACATGAACTAAAGATGACTAAAATCTTATGTAGAAGAAGAAACATTCACAAAAAAATCCATCCATCCAAAAATGACCTTTGTTTTTGATAGCTGTTGAAAACGGCATGGAACTGACAGAGATGTTTTTGTTTAAAAATACATAAAAAATAAATAAATAAATAAATAAATAACATTATGCTGATACCTTTTGCTTTTCCCAAATACAATGTAGCCTACAGGTGTAAGTGACCTTTCATCAATCCAGTTGCAATGGATGAACTGTGATGAACTGCCCTACTTGTGATTGTTTAGAGATTTTAAAGGTTTTATAACAATTCTACATCTTCTTTGGCTATTCTACAATCTATTCACCTTTTCAGCACCAGTAGGGTACTTTCTGTGCAGCCGCACACACACACTCAGGCATGCCAAACAAGCATACACAAAAGTTTCAAGAGTGGGGGATGGAGTAAAATATGGAGACAAATTGAAGTGTGATTTATTTTCGCGGAACGGATGTACAGGACTGAGCGGCGGTCATATTTTGTACCGCTATGCGGTACATCTAGTTAAGCTAGTTTTAGGTTATACTCGACTAGATAGTTTTAAGTTAATGCAATTGTGCTTACCATCTGTGGCCCAGTTTACATTCTGACCTACAATTCTAGAGACTGTAATTCTGGTTATCTACTAGGGTGATCTGCTGAGTAATATCATTCAGCAAAACACGAGAGCCTGAAGTTTAACGGGGTAGACAAGGGAAACGTCGGGTGGATCGTAATGCCAATTATGCTGATTGAACAGAAAAGTTGCTGAGAAAGGTGTCTTTATGATTAAGTTCAGTTTCACTTGCGCAGACGCATAGACATTGAATGAGCGCTCACGTTACTACCCCCCAATTGTAGGCTATGCATCTTTATTTAATCACACACAATTAAGGAATATTTCCTAATCTGGAAAATGTTACGTTTTTTCCGGCCACCGGTTCATTAATAGTCTACCATTCTTTTGTGCCGCAAATGATCAGACGTGTGACAGAAGCATGGGCATAGCCTGTAACTTCGCTGATCCGCGGATAGCAATCTCATCGGAGAGGAGGCCCTAACGCTGCAGATAACAGACGGAGAAAAGCACAGAACACAGTTGCATGTACAGTGTAGCCATGGGTCTGGTGAATATAGCCTACCGAATGCAGATGGCTACAAGCTCACGCTTTGCCTGGTCTAGACTAGAAGCTTATGTTTCTAAGAATGCACGTAGCGCTCCAGAATCTTTGGTAGCAACCCCCCGGTAAAACAAACGTGTTTGTCAGAGAGAAAAAAAAAAAATGATCATAAAATGTATCGTAAAAAGGAACGATGGTGTTGTAGAAATGTAGCGGAGTAAAAGTACAGATAATTGCTGTAAAATGTAACGAAGTAAAAGTCAAAAGTATGCACTATAAATTTTACTTAAGTAAAGTACAAATACGTGGAAAATTTACTTAAGTACAGTAACGAAGTATTTGTACTTCGTTACATTCCACCACTGTCTGTTTATAAAATGAAAGGAGCAATTTCGTTGTTTTAAAAGAAGGCAAAATAGTGTGATATTTTCACAGTTAGTAGATTATTACTGTACACACACTGAAAAATATTGAGGCAAATTGTAGACCCTTCCATAAAACTAAACACGTATGTTGAAGGTCTTGCTTAAGTGGATTTTTAAAAATCATTATTCTATGTACCGTAATTTGCACTTTCAGAAATAAGAGATGCTGTAGGACTATTTCCAGTTTTATAGCTGATTGTCTTATTTTGTTTACAAGTTACAGATGAAGTCTGGGTACTTATTGTACTGTTTAGCCTACATCTTACACACTTCAGGCTGTTGCAGATAGCTCAGGGAAGAGACTGTATGACACTAGGTGGTACAGCCTGAGACATGCACAATAAAAAATAAAATTGCTTTCTGCATTTTTGTTTTGCTTTTCCCTCCATTGTACCGAACTCGTACCGAACCGTGATGTCCGAACCGAGGTATGAACCGAACCGTGACTTCTGTGTACCGTTACACCCCTAGCAGACACCTATTAATATGCACACACATACTGTACACACACACACACACACAATGTCCTGACAAACTCCCTGATGTGCAGATTGAGGCCTTGTAACCCCCCAGGTGAAGTGGGCCATGCTGATATAACCCTGGCCACCTCTGACCCCCCCCCCCCCCCCCCCCCCAACACACACACACGCACGCCCAACACACACACACGCCCGCCCAACACACACATACTCAGCCACACATACTCATACTTTCCCCCAACACTGCCCCATTACAGAGAGATGGAGAAGAAGAGGGTGGAAGAGAGGAGAGGAGAAGAGAAGAGAAGAGAGGAGAGGAGAGGAGAGGAGAGGGGGAGGAGAGGAGAGGAGAGAAGAGGAGAGGAGAAGAGGAGAGGAAAGGAGAGGAGGAGAAGAGGAGAGGAGAGGGGGAGGAGAGGAGAGGAGAGAAGAGGAGAGGAGAAGAGGAGAGGGGGGAGGAGAGGAGAGGAGAGAAGAGGAGAGGAAAGGAGAGAGGAGAGAAGAGGAGAGGAGGAGAGGAGAGGAGAAGAGGAAAGGAGGAGAGGAGAGGAGAGGAGGAGAGGAGAGGGGGAGGAGAGGAGGAGAGGAGAGGAAGAGGAGAGGGGAGGAGAGGGTGGAGGAGAGGAGAGGAGGAGAGGAAGAGGAGAGGAAGAGGAGAGGGGAGGAGGAAAGGAAGAGGAGAGGAAGAGGAGAGGGGAGGAGAGGGTGGAGAGAGATGGAGGAGAGGGGGGTGGATGGGAAGGGGGGAGGAGGAACGAAAGAACAGGAAAGAGGAGAAACGCACAGGTCAGAGGTCAGAACAAACATGGCCCAGGTGTGTGTCCAGTGATGCCACTTCTTACACGGACCACAAGGTCCATCAAGCTACACATACACACACACACACACACACACACACACACGATCACGTCTGTAGCCTCCACACAGTCACAGCCTCATTTGCATAAAACGCCTACTGTCTACAATTCCTGTGCACCGCACATGTTGCCTGGCAACGGCAGCATCTGCATGGCACATGCCTGGCCATGGCATGAAAGATAGAGAAAGAGAGATAGAGGGAGGGAGAGAGAGGGAGAGAGAGAGGGGGGGAGTGAGAGAGACAAAGGGAGCTAGAGGGAGGGAGGGAGAGAGAGAGAAAGAGAGAGACAAAGGGAGACAGAGATAGAGGGAGGAAGAGAGAGAGAGAGAGAGAGAGAGAGAGAGAGAGAGAGAGAGAAAGAAAGAGAGGGAGACAGACAAAGGGAGCTAGAGAGAGAGATGCTTCCTATTTTTCAGCAGTATGAGTTTCCAGCATCAGTCACTCCTCACCTACACACTCTTTCATCAAACACACACACACACACACACACACACAGAGCTATATGGTAGATAAAACACACACACACAGAGCTATATATGGTAGATAAAACACACACACACACAGAGAGCTATGGTAGATAAAACACACACACGCAACACGCATACACAGCCATATATGGTAGATAAAACGCACTCACTCACATACACACACACACACACACACATAGCTATATATGGTAGATAAAACACACACACACACACACACACACACTTTGGAAAATGTAGTTCAGAGAAAGCCTATGCCACGCAATGGCTACCTGCAAAACGGGGCTTTCAGTTGGTGTTGATGACTGCTTATTCTGCACCCAGATAACAATTAGTCTTGGAATCAACATTACCCTACTTTGTCAACGTTAAATCATTGAATCAATGTCGCACTGGTCACATTGGTCTTTGTAATGGCCATAGCCTACATGCTATTCCTTTTTCAGGATGTACCCATATCTGCATGATGTGAATGTTTGCATATGGCTTATGTCAGGCTTTATATCAATACTTGTGTCTCGTTATTTGATTTTCTTCATATGTTTGCATTAATGTCACTAGGAAGCATGCCAATATAAACATATTCATTTATCTGTAATGGGATTGGCTGGAACCTGACAATATAAGAACCATGATAGTGGGATAATCTATGGCTGAGCAATTTACAAAAATGTATGTAGGCCTACTGACAAATAGTTTACATTAGAATACATTATAATTTCGCCCCAATGAGGCTATGTAGAAATGTGTTGCAATTTCAAAACCGGATTACTCAGAAACCACTTATTGCACAGAGGCATGCTTTATATCCTCGTATTCGGTACGGTTTGCTGTTTATTGTGATATTGGGTCTGCCACGTGTTGTATGAAGGGTTAGTGAAATATTAAACCGAGAGTAATGGTTTGTAGTAGTAATGAGTATATGATTAGTCTAAATTGCACGTCGGTTTAATGCTAATTTTCTCGCGAACCATTTATCACAGCAACTTGGCGCTAATATCATTGGAAAGCTTAGATTCCACACTTTCACCTGATGTGTGATATAATATGTATAGGTTTAATTTAGTTGAACCTCAACTGCCAGGTATTTGTAGCCTGACGAGCCAGACCCACATTAAAATGTAGGGTCTGGGCACTCACCGTTTGCAGTGCTCAGTCCTGAGGGGCGGGATAATCAGTTGTCTTTCAAATTCCCTCTGCACACAATAGGACAGCGGCAGCGCTATGAGTCCCATGCGTTTCCCACCAGCGGAGCTAGTTGGCTAGTTCAAACGTTTGCCAACTTAATAAAAGCTTAACTCGTGTCACACTGTTCGCCAACAGCAACATCCATTTTATTTGTTTTCAAGTAGCAGGGAATTCAAGCCAAACCGTTGCAACTCTGCCATCAATCATTATGTTAAGCCCACCTAACGACTCTATACACGATTTCATTGGCCTGATTAAGTTTCGATTTCTGGAGCTCACAAGCCAACGGAGAGTTGCTAGACTAGCCCTGGCAGCAAATGTAATTTGCTGCCGCTAGGGGCGCGTCTAGATTTCTAGGCTAAGGTATTTGACCTACCAGGTTGACACTTCAGCGTGAAAAATACTCAATAATACTCAAAGCATACCTGAAGCCGGGGAAATGTGGGGGGAATGCGCCTGGGACGGCTTCTGAAGTAGCATCGCAAATGAGAGAAAATTTAGAAAATTCCACAGACAGGGGGTGCTCTTGAACCCTCTCACCGTCTCTGAAAGCATAACCGTGGCTCAACAGGTAGATCTATAGATAGGCTAAACTCATTTTTCAGGCATCTGACCGACCGGGTTGACATTTCAGCGTGAGAAATCGGGGGTGTGGCGTGTGAGTGTGTGAAACTAATCAAATGCGTGTGTGAAACTAATCAAATGTGTGTGTCTCACGGCCAATGCGTGAGAGTTGGCACCTATGTGACGGGGTCTAGCTAACGTAAAATAACTTACCTACTGAATCCTCGGTTATCACGTAATCAAGTTATGAATTTAGTCGACGTAATACCAATATTATCAAACTAGCTAGAGTTAAACTTAACGTCATCTCTAGACGTAGCAGCTACGAGTTTGTTACTAATCGATGACAGGGTCTAGCTAACGTAATACAACTTACCTGAATCCTCGGTTATCGTGTAATCAAGTTATGAATTTAGTCGAAGTAATACCAATATTATCAAACTAGCTAGAGTTAAACTTAACGTCCTCTCTAGGCGTAGCAGCTACGTGTTTGTTGCTAATCGATGACAGGCAATGCCAGCTTGCTTGCTTACTTGATTAACTAGCCGAGTCGTTAAAATTAGACTTCACACACTCACATTCGAATAAAAAACACAAATTAATTGTAACTTACAGTGGGTGTGGTAGGAAAACGTCCATTTCATCATAGTTTGTTGGATGAAGCAAGCAGACACCAAGAACGTAAACTTTCTTGAAGAGAATTGAGAAATGCTTGAAAACACTGTGGTCAAAAGTGATTTATTACGTGTAGTTTAGGGAGCGTCAGCAGATGGACCCGCACCTGTTACTTTACAATCTTCCTAAATGAGCTCCCTTTGTGATGTCATAGAGAGAAAAATATTTTATTTTACATTTTTAATCCCCTTTAAAGTATAAACTTTTCAAAAAATCTGAAATGATAACTCTCTTGTCCAGCTCCAGACCTACACAACGGTTATTTCAACATGTCTGTACGTTAAGCGGTTAGAGCCGCATTCATTTTTGAAAAGCTAAAAAGAAAAGGTTACAGTAAGAAGAAGAAGCCAGGAGAT
>NC_055974.1:30067348-30074848 GCF_018492685.1 Alosa sapidissima
TCAACACATTCACCCCATTCAAAGTCAGACTCCACAAATTCTTCTCTGTTACGTTGCTCCGCAACTGTTCATCGCAGCGAGATGAAACCTTTATTGCGTGACAGAGCAGAAGTGGGGCTTTCCAACGACGCACACACTTGTCTGTACATTAAAGTATGAAAATTTTTAAAAATCATGAAATTAAATCAAACTGCATCATATTTACAGTCTATACTTCTTTGCGTTCACCTGCGCAACCATTACTCTTGTTTGAATTACTCGCGAACCCGTGAACGCATAGATACGGCAAGCATATCAGATGAAAGAGGTGACACAGGACTATCCATTGGTACCAAGTATGTCGATCCTTCTGGCTTATGAAAACAGACGAAGTGACTGCAAAATAATAATGTCATGTACAAAAACCAACGCTGCACAGCCATTACTCTCGTTTGAATTACTCGCGGACCTGTGATCGGATAGATATGCCACATGTGTCAGATGAAAGAGGAGACACGGAGCCATCATTTGATACCAAGTACATCCTTCTGGGTTATAAAACAGACGAAGTGACAGCAAAATAATAACTTCATATAGCTCGACTTACCTCACGTTTTTGTCTGTTTTTGTGTCAAAGCATGTTTATAATCCAACGCTACTGTGTGTTTCTCTATGGCAAAGAATGTTCATAATCCGGTTTTGAGATCCTAGCAAATTTCTGCATGGCATCCAATTCAAGGCTCACATTGCATCCCAATTTGTTCGACAAAGAAACACCTTTTTTGCCTTTACTTTGTTCATGGCAATGCAGTAAAAAGTTGTAGAGAATCATGAGTGCAGACACCATAGGCACACACAGGCTAACACGTAAACTCAGGTCAAGTCAGGTCAGATTAGTTTGTGTCAAAGATATGGAGCGCAGAAGGTAATTTTTAATCACTAAATAAAAAAATGGCATTATTTCTGTAAGGCGCACACCACATATGTCTGTAAATTTCTCAGCCCCAGAGAATCCCTCCACCATGGCAAAGATATTGCCAGATTCAGGACAGTCTGCCCGTGTTGCATGGTGCATCGATACTAAAAAGGTATCATAATGCCTTCACGCAAAAAACGATACGATTTCCGACGTTTTTAGAATCAATACTTTATTAAAATAATAACGGTCTGTGTGAACTGCTGCTCTCACTGCTCCTTACACGCATAGGCAAGTGGGCGTGTCAAGCAAGCAGCTCTGAGTGTGTGAGTGCGCAGCCAACGTCAACATAGTTCTCTGCCGACAGTCGTCGGCCTTGTGGATAAAACAAAAGGTGAAGTGAAATCTGGAACTACAGTATTTCGGATACATCGCGAATAGTGAAGGCAAGCCATCAGGTACACAGAGGCCCGTTTGTAAAATATGTTTCAAAGTCATTTAAAAGCAGTAGCCTAGGCTACGCATGGAACTTGGCTAAACACCTCGCAGACATATCCCAACATTTTTAAATTTCGTTCGTTCAAAGAAGGTTAACGAATATGCTATAGAAAACACGACTACATGCTTAGTGCCAAGTTCTTCTCTTTTGTTTTAGTCTAGCCTAAGTGAAACGAGTATGGTTCTCTGGGATAAAGCGAACCTTCCTTCATCAATGAATTTTGACGAGACATAACGAGCTGTAATCATTTTGACCAGACATAACGAACTGTAATCATAACGTGATGAAAGCACAATGTTCACACCAGAACAACATTACTACTTTTAAACAATTTATTTCATGTTCGGTTAGTAGCCTACAGTACAGTACAGTTACAGTAACTACTGGTAATATTTGTCATGGCATGTAGACTGCAATTTGTTCAATAATTATTGCCCAGATGTAGGCTAGGCTACCCAAAATGCGCTAATTAAAGCCCACAGCATAATACCACCAAAGCGTGTTGAGTCCTAATAATAATAGCGGCTTATTGTTACATGGTAGCAAATCATGTTATCAAAGAAATAGACGTAATGTAGGGATGCACACAGATATATTGCAACAGGTAATGCTGTAGGCCTATGCAAAGACCTGAGTGGTCTCAGGAACGTCGTACTTGTACACTGGGTGCAAAGAAGACTATCCTCACATTTTTCCCTTAGCAACTGTCAAAGAAATCCCATGAACACGGGAAGGCCTAGGGTAGCCTATACTGTACATCAGATGGCCTAAAGATTAGGCCCCTCTGCATTGCATTCAGTGATTTGCATGCAGTCATTTCAACACCGACCTTGATCTAGCCTAGTTTGGCTATTTAAAGCTACTTATTGCCAAAACACAACACAATGTAAATTAACTATAACAAACAATAAAGTACTTAATCACACAAAGTAGGCCTACTATTTTACTGACTATAAAAAATAATAATTATGTAGGAAGTTTAGAACCCAGAATTGACCTGCACACTACAAAAGTGCACCGAATTCAACACAAATGACTTAATACACTTGGAGGTATGAGTCCTTTCTTTTCCAGATATCTTAGGATTTCGCCGTACTATAGTTTCAGTATCGAGCATCGTGATATTTATGGCAGGTATCGTATCGAAGTCATAATTTTGGTATCGTGACAACACTAGTCTGCCCTATAAGCTTGCTGTGGTGAGATACATGTTAAAATATAAGAATTTTTATAATACACTTTTTATATTTTAATTCTTTGCTTTCAATGCTAGTACTAATACATGAAATGATGGCAGATCTGGATAGCCTAAACAATATATAATATCTGTGTGTGGCAAACCGTAAAAATGAAGTTTATTAGCTTTACAGTTGACTACAGTTGACAGTTCACCATCAGTCCACACAGACAATTCTGGTTTCCTTGCACTAGCCATTTCGTCGTAGCCTATTCTGTCTGTTTGTAATGGTGTGTTTCCACACACCGAAATTTCGCGTCGCTCTCATTGAGGTTGAATGGAGACGAAATTCGCACTGGTTGGGCGAAATGAAAGCGAATCGCCGAGGCAGGCGAAACAAAGTTGGCCAAAGTTTAACTTTATTTAAATGAGGACCATTCGAGAACCAATCAGGTCCACGTCTTTGTGTTTGGAGGCGGGAGTTACAAAAAAGTCTGACCAAGATGGCGGAGACTACCTGAGCTGTAACACGAAAATTTGTATGTGATTAAAATGTTTCTACACGAACATTGGCACTTGTATCAACACGAATTGTGGTTTATATGCCACACAAACTCAGTCAGAGCACATACACCACTAAATAGACCACTATATATGTTAGTTTAAGCACTCGATCTTTTTAGCTAGCTGACAGGCGAAATGCTAGTATTTTAGGACATTGGATTGCATTGTAAACCTAGCTAGACAGCTAGGCTACATGCTGCAACACAGGTATGAAATATATTATGTCTTATTGACCTTGTTGTTTCTATGAACATGAATTGTTGTTTATAGGCAACATCAACTTAGTCGAGGCATAAAGACCCCTGGATATCTTCATTAAGTACTTAAACGTTTGAATTAGCTGATTAGCCTAATTAGCTCGCTTGCCACCACTGGCTAGACACTGCAGTCAAAAGGTTAGCGGTTTCGCCGTCACGCCCCCGAGGCGAAATTTCAATGGCCGAAAATCGCGAGGTGTTTCGCTGTGTGGAAACCCACCGTAAAGCCTACAACAAGTTTTGGTCAATTACTGTAAAGAAACAGTGCCACCTATAGGCCTGGGATATGAAGTAACGTGTTGAGTCGTGTTGAGATGGATCCGCTTGGACGCAAATATTCTTGATACGGTTCCAGGGAAGACGGAGGAAAAAAAGATCGGTTTGGTACGTGTGGACTAGGCCTAAGGGTTAAAGGACCAGCATGTAGGAAATAATGGAAAATAAATTGTAACCATTCCAAAAACTAGATGTACCGCATAGCGGTACAAAATATGACCGCCGCTCAGTCCTGTACATCCGTTCCGCGAAAATAAATCACACTAATCAATTTGTCTCCATCTTATACTCCACCCCCCACTCTTGAAACTTTTGTGTATGCTTGTTTGGCATGCCTGTGTGTGTGTGTGTGCGGCTGCACAGAAAGTAGCCTACTGGCGCTGAAAAGGTGAATAGATTGTAGAATAGCCAAAGAAGTTGTAGCATTGTTATAAAACCTTTAAAATCTCTAAACAATCACAAGTAGGGCAGTTCATCACAGTTCATCCATTGCAACTGGATTGATGAAAGGTCACTTACACCTGTAGGCTACATTGTATTTGGGAAAAGCAAAAGATATCAGCATAATGTTATATTTTTATGTATTTATTTATTAATAAACAAAAACATCTCTGTCAGTTCCATGCCGTTTTCAACAGCTATCAAAAATAAAGGTCATTTTTGGATGGATGGATTTTTTGTGAATGTTTCTTCTTCTACATAAGATTTTAGTCATCTTTAGTTAATGTGATACTTTATTGTCAATGCACAAATTAAGTAACAGTAGTCTGAAACAAAATGCTGTTTTACATCTAACCAGTGGTGCAAATAACTGACATGTCTAAATGGGCCTTGATGAAATGCGTCACTAGACTGTTCATACACATTTTAACGGGCCAAAGTTGAAGGGCTGTTGTCCGTTATTGTTTGTGCAAATATAGGCTGATTCATGTTCCCTTGCATTGTGTAACTGAGGTCCATGGCTTGTCTGGCTTTCACCAGACCAAGCTCAATCTTTTAAGAAATCAAAAAATAAATAGCGGGCAGATCAGGCTGGGTTCACCCAGCCTAGTCCATAGGCGCCCGATATTGTTTAATTTTCCGATTGAGATATCCACGTTCTGGCTATTCTAAATGCAAAAATGCATCAGGGAGTTATGACAAAACTGTAACTAACAAACTAGATCCTAATAGAAAGCTGTTAGCTTCCCTAAGCTACAGGTACTGTAGGCCTATAAGGTAGGCCTATTTACAACATAAATTGTCAATAGGCTATGCTGGCGACACAAATAAAATCTCCTTTGGAAACCAATGGCTTACGCCTTACAGTATCAAGCGGACTTAAACTGCCATATCGTGGCGAAAAGTTGTAATAAAATTCACTCAATAAGTAAAGCGCGAATGAAGTAGCCACTTCTAAATGGGACCCACTACACAGTAGCTTAAGGTGTGTTGCTAAAGCAGCCATAATGAAATGAATTGTTTGGATACTTCACACACACGTGCTTTTTAATCTCATAGACTACAACTACCAAGCTGGAATCAAAGCACATCGATTCCCCTCTCACACCCACCCTGCACGCACTTAAAACAAATAAACAGGTGTCTCAGTCTCACGCATGTATAGGCAAAACTGTATCAGACCGGCGTAACGTTGGTAAATCTTCCATTGCACAGAATGATTTTTGTAGCACGTGGAACAAATGACAGTCGAAAGATACAATTACAGTGGTGCTATCAATTTGCTTGGTATAACCACATTTATAGTTTTCTACAAATGCAATCAAATTGGCCTCCATCACTCAACCAACGCTAACGGTAACATTATTGTACCTAGGTCCTTATTGATATTATAAGATTAACGTACCTGCAGTAAAAACCAAGCATGTCCGATAAACATTCTCAGATTTATTTCGGCTTCAAGAAGAAATGGGAATTACATTTCATGTGAACATCGTCCTATCCTTATTAGACGTTCTCTGCGGTAAACTACTGTCCTTGTAGGAAGCGTCCATTGTTTTTCCAACGCACTTTTAACTTCCAACAAAATTACGTCTCACTGCAACGATGCGCCATCTAGTGGACAAACGACTACGTATCGCCAATACTGGAAATGCAGCCATGATGATGATGATGATGAATATTTGGCTTTCTTTTAATCCTACTGAATTTGTAATTATGTATCGGCAATTCTAATACCGATAGTATGTGCGTGCCTGTGTGTGTGTGCATGTGTATATGTTTGCACCGCCATCTACAGGCCAATGAGTGTACAGTCACTAAATGTACACATCACCTAATTTTTTTTAGACCCCCCCATGGATGAAATTCTAAGAAAACTTGGCATATCCCCAGGGAATGCCAGGTCAATCATACACATAAAATTTGGTGCAGTTCTGAACATCTTAACTGAAGATAGGGGTGATTAAAGCAGAATGATATTGCATTTTCATTTTTTACCGGGGGGGGGGGGTGCAAATCACAAATGAGTGATTATGGGCCAGGTTGATGTGGGCCCTTGAGACCAACATACCATAAAAGATTCTTCATCCTCAGTGCCACGGTTCAGGTAGTTATTTAGGACGAAATGAAAATTTTCCATAAAAGTCTAGTGGGGCTACATACCCACCAAATTTCATGTGCACCGGTGTTTCGGTGTCCCGGGTATCGTTGACCAAAAATTCAGGAAGTAGATGAAAAAAAAAAAAAAAAAAACTTTGACAATCATTATATGACCGCTTCGCTAGCGGCGGTCATAATTATCACCATATGTCGTATGGAAACACGATGAATTGTAGTAATGGCTTATTTGACAGCATTACTATAACCCGTAAAACCCTGTAAAACCCGTAAAAAAATGAGTTACGGGGCGGAATCTCTTGGAATTTTTGTTTATGTTTTGAACGATTTAATTCTAGAATAGCGTATTAATAATGGACTGGCGTGTTCTCCTATTTGGGTTGCCAGATTTGCAAAGGCCAACTGTCAACAGGTGTCAGTTGTAGTCATGAACGAGTAGCCTACGAGAAACCAATAAGGGGACAATGGAGGAGCCTTCCTGAGATGGCGACGTCTTCGTCAAATGAAGAATATCAAGTCTGACGCAGAGCTGGCCATATTTCTCCACGAAAGGTAGGCTAAACTTCATCTGCATCGCTAACTTCAGCTAAATATGTTACGTTGGTTAGAGAGGTATTTTTTATTTTCGTTTCCGTAATGTGTAGCTGGGTCATGGTTGGAGAAACGTTAAAGCAGCTGCAGGTCAACTAACGTTAGCTAAGTATTCATTACATCTGGCAACCCAGAAGGGGCTCGCGTCTCGGTAGTCTTTAGAACATTCACCAGAATCGTACGTTATGTACTGATCTACTAATAATGGAGAATCGTATGTTATGTACCGATCTACTAATGATGGTGAAACAAACGTTATGTACCGATCTACTAATAATGGAGAAACGTACGTTATGTACCGATCTACTAATGATGGTGAAACAAACGTTATGTACTGATCTACTAATAATGGAGAAACGTACGTTATGTACCGATCTACTAATAATGGAGAAACGTACGTTATGTACCGATCTACTAATAATGGAGAAATTTATGTTATGTACTGATCTACTAATAATGGAGAAACGTATGTTATGTACTGATCTACTAATAATGGAGAAACGTATGTTATGTACTGATCTACTAATAATGGAGAAACGTACGCTATGTACTGATCCAGTGGACGTGGAAGAAGCTCTATTTTAGAGACTGAAGGCCAACGCATGTCGAGTGACACCAAAGCTTAGAACACCATAACTCTTATAGGAGCAAAGGAGCCCACTGGCATTTAGAACACTGCTCT
>NC_055974.1:30079848-30087348 GCF_018492685.1 Alosa sapidissima
CTGGTCCCATGGTGGAAAAATCTGAAACCGTAGCCCTTGCGAGTTCGTTTGGACGGTGAAACCGCATACTTGTGTATTGATGATGTCATCGCCACACCTCAGCTGCCCTGGACTTGCCTAGTATTGCCTAACAATACTAGTTTTCATACATGACATTACCTACGATTACACTCCGTAAGATAAATATCACAACTGATGCTGCGCAGCGCCAATAGCTTATCATGACTTGGTGGACTGAACACTGTTTTTCCCAGTGTTTTCTTAATGCATTCTAGCTAATGTCAGTGACGCGAGAGAATTAGTCAGAAGTTATTAGGGAAGTGCGGTGTAAGTTTAAATTAATTTGTGCATAGTGCCGGTTTAAAAATATATTTAAATAAATGCATTCATAGTCTAGTGAAGTCAGATATGAGCATACAAAGACGCTTAGAACTCATGTTAAGCCTATGGTAGATGCGCACTAAATGCGAATGCGAGATTTGATGCAGGCAAAAGTATCGACAGTTACTAACGAAGGTATTATAGCAGTATTATAAATGTGGCGACGGAATAGCCTAGAACTTGGGTAGGCCTAGCGTTTATTAGCCTATGCACTTGCGGTGATAGCCAAAACTAATGTGAATCGTGGACTATCCTACAACCAAAGAAAGTAAAGGAGATTATTTGTACCTGCGTTAGCCAAATAAAGGACGGGACTGCACCCTATACAAACCGTAAAAATGAAGTTTATTAGTTTTACAGTTGACAGTTCACTATCAGTCCACACAACACACATTGTGGTTTCCTTGCACTAGCCATTTTCGTCGTAGCCTACGCTGTCTGTTTGTATGGCCTACAGCGCACAAGCTTTGGTCAATTTCTGTAACAGAAACAGTGCCACCTATAGGCCTGGGATATGAAGTAACGTGTTGAGTTGTGTTGAGATGGATCCGTTTGGACGCAAATATTCTTGATGCGGTTCCAGGGAAGACGGAGGAAAAAAAGATCGGTTTGGTACGTGAGGACTAGGCCTAAGGGTTAAAGGACCAGCATGTAGGAAATAATGGAAAATAAATTGAGTTATCAATGTCTGAGTGCTGCTCCTGTATGCATGCATATGTGTGTGTGTGTGAGCACAGCTACAGTGCAACCGGAAAGTTTTCAGACCCTTTCAAGTTTTCCACATTTTGTTATTTTTCAGACAGGTCTTAAAATGGATTCAATTAATTTCTCATCAATCTACACACAATACTCCCAACACTCCACAACAAATCAGGTGTTTGGAGTGTTTCATAAATTTATAAAAAATAAAAAATAAATAAATATTCCATTTACATAAGTATTCAGACCCTTTGTTATGACGCTTGCAATTGAGCTCTGGTGCATCCTACTTCTATCAATGGTCCTTGCGATGCTTCTACAACTTGATTGGAGTCCACCTGTGCCTAAATGACTTCACGGGACAGTATTAGGAGAGGCACACATCTCTTTATATACAGTCTCACAGATCTGGGGAAGGATACAAGAACAATTCTGCAGCATTGAAAGTGCCCAAGTGCACGGTAGCCTCAATCATTCTCAAATTGATGATTTGTCTGATGAAACAAAGACTGAACTATTTGGCCACAATTCCCAACACTGTGTGTGGAACAAACCAGGCACTAAGCTGCACTGATGTTTGTCCTTCTTTATGCTTCTCTCATCCTCTCAAAGGAACTCTGTATCTCATTCATAGTGACCATTGGGACCTTGGTTACCTGTCTGACCAAGGCCCTTCGTCCCGGATTACTCAATTTGGCTGAGCGGCCAGATCTAGGAAGACTGTTGGTTGTTCCAAACTTTTCCAGTTGAGAATAATGGAGGCTACCATGCTCTTGGGCACTTTTTAATGCTGCAGAATCTTTTTTGTATCCTTGCCCAGATCTGTGTCTTTACACAACCCTGTCTCGCAGGTCTACGGACAATTGTCTCGACTTTAAGGCTTGGTTTTCGCTCTGACATACACCATCAACTGTGGGACCTTCTATAAAGAGATGTGTGCCTCTCCTAATAAATTCCAGTGAAGTCATTTAGGCGCAGGTGGACTCCAATCAAGTTGTAGAAGCATCTCAAGGACCATTGATAGAAGTAGGATGCACCAGAGCTCAATTGCAAGCGTTATAACAAAGGGTCTGAATACTTATGTACATGGAATATTTCAGTCTTTTATTTTTTATAAATTTACAAAACACTCCAAACACCTGATTTGTTGTGGAGTGTTGCAGTATTGTGTGTAGATTGATGAGGAAAAAAAAACGAATTGAATCCATTTCAAGATGAGTCTGAAATATAACAAAATGCAGAAAACTTGAAAGGGACTGAATACTTTCCGGTTGCACTGTATGGGTGTTGTTTTGAGTGTTTGGATGATTTTGAGAGTGTGCGTGCGTGTGTGTGTGTGTGTGTGTGTGTATGTGTGTGTGTGTGTGTACCCTGAGAGAAGGATTACCAAAGGTCCTGTGGAACATCACTCACCATCATAAACGGAACAGCCTTGCCCCACTGTCTGCGTCAACTACCACCTGTCTATCAAACCACACACACACACACACAGAGATGGCACCATTGTCTGTCCTAACTCTCTCGCTCACTCACACACACACACCTCCCTACCATCTCCACATTAATCCATCTCTCTCTGGTGTGTGTAAGTGTATTTAACTGAGTTTGAGTGTGTGTGTGTGTGTGTAGAGCCATCCATCAGTAGACAGACGGGTCATTAACCTCTGGGCCAGACAATGGCCAACACACCGTCTGTCTCTTCTGTGACCTTCTACCCGACACACACACACACACACACACTCCAGTGGCAAGTTCAAACACAGCAGCCCAGTCCACTACATGAGTAAGTGTGTGTTGTGCCTGTGTGGTGCATGTATAAGTAAGTATAAGTATATATAAGTATATACTCTTTTGATCCCGTGAGGGAAATTTGGTCTCTGCATTTATCCCAATCCGTGAATTAGTGAAACACACTCAGCACACAGTGAAAACACAGTGAGGTGAAGCACACACTAATCCCGGCACAGTGAGCTGCCTGCAACAACAGCGGCGCTCGGGGAGCAGTGAGGGGTTAGGTGCCTTGTTCAAGGGCACTTCAGCCGTGCCTACTGGTCGGGGTTCGAACTAGCAACCCTCCGGTTACAAGTCTGAAGCGCTAACCTGTAGGTCACGGCTGCCCCCATGTGTGTGTGTGTGTGTGTGTGTGTGTGAGTGTGTGTGGTGCATGTGTGTGTGTGTGTGGTGCATGTGTGTGTGTGTGTGTGTGTGTGTGTTCTTACGACTTGTTAACATTAGCATTTGTCTTCAGTATTGTTCCTAAATTAAGTGTGTGTGCCCAAACCATGTGTATGTGTGTGCTTATACTGCGTGTCAGATTGTGTGTGCCCATATTGTGTGTATGAGTGTGTGTGCCTATATAGTGTGTGTGTGTGCGTGTGCATGTGCACGTGTGTGTGTGTGTGTGTGTGTGTGTGTGCTGTGTGTGTGTGTGTGTGTGTGTGTGTGTGTGTGTGTGTGTGTGTGTGTGTGTGTGTGGTGCATGTGTGCGTGTGCGTGTGTGTGTGTGTGTGTGTGTGTGTGTGTGTGTGTGTGTGTGTGGTGCATGTGTGCGTGTGCGTGTGTGTGTGTGTGTGTGTGTGTGTGTGTGCTGTGTGTGTGTGTGTGTGTGTGTGTGTGTGTGTGTGTGCTGTGTGTGTGTTGTGTGTGTGTGTGTGTGTTTTGTCGCTAGCGTGATCAGACGGTGTGTGTGGATGCTGAGGGCTTCCCTTCCTGCATCTGGTCCACGCCATTCAGCTGGGGAGGCTGGAGTGGCTTAGTGACACCACAGCAGATTGGGGAGTGTGTGTGTGTATGTGTGTGTGTGTGTGTGGAGTGTGTGTGTGTGTATGTGTGTGTGTGTGTGTGGAGTGTGTGTGTGTATGTGTGTGTGTGTGTGTGGAGTGTGTGTGTGTGGAAGGGGGGCAGCAGACGGTTACTATGGGCACCAGCGGGTTCCCCCACATTAATCCTGACGTCTCCCCAACACACACACACACACACACACGCACACACACACACACACACACACACGCACACACACACACACACACGCCGCCTGTGCCAAGCAGCAGGGCACCACAATCGTCTGAGCCATTCATCTCGTCTCTAGGGGAGAAAAGGGGGGAGAGAGAGAGAGAGAGAAAGAGAGAGAAAAGGGGAGGGAGTGAGAGAGAGAGAGAGAGAAGGGGAGGGAGTGAGAGAGAGAGAGGGAAAGGGGAGGAGAGTGACAGATGCAGACATACAGAGAAAAGGAGAGAGACAGAAAAGATCAATAGAGGACTACAAGGAGAAAGGGAGGAAGAAAGGAAAGGAAGTGAAAAGAAACGAGGAAGAACTACAAAGACAGAGGGAGGTGAAGAGAGAGAGAACAATTTACACAAACATGTATGGAAGAGAGAGATAGAGAGACAAGGAGAGAGAAGGAGAGAGATAGACAAGGAGAGAGAGAAGGAGAGAGAGGAGAGAGAAGGAGAGAGAGAAGGAGAGAGAAGGAGAGAGAGAAAGCAAAGAGAAAAGGGGAGAGAAAGAGAGGAAGAAGACAGAGAGAGAGAGAAAGAGATAGCATGACAGAAAGGGGGGAAGAATGATAGAGAAAGAGGAGAGAGAAAGAGATAGCATGACAGAAAGGGGGGAAGAATGATAGAGAAAGAGGAGAGAGAAAGATAGGAAGAGAAAGAGAAGAAGGAGAGAGAGAGAGAGATACAGACAGAGACTGAAGCCTGTACTATATACCTCTCATCAAAAACAGTGCTGACAGACTACATCTAGCGGAGCTAAGAGTTAGCATCCTCACTAATAATGCCCATCTCTGGGTAGCTAAGAGTTAGCATCCTCACTAATAATGCCCATCTCTGGGTAGCTAAGAGTTAGCATCCTCACTAATAATGTCCATCTTTGTGAAGCTAAGAGTTAGCATCCTCACTAATAATGTCTATCTTTGTGAAGCTAAGAGTTAGCATCCTCACTAATAATGCCCATCTCTGGTGGAGCTAAGAGTTAGCATCCTCAGTACTGATGTCCATCTCTGTGAAGCTAAGAGTTAGCATCCTCAGTACTGATGTCCATCTCTGTGAAGCTAAGAGTTAGCATCCTCAGTACTGATGCCCATCTCTGGTGGAGCTAAGAGTTAGCATCCTCAGTACTGATGCCCATCTCTGGGAAGCTAAGAGTTAGCATCCTCAGTACTAATGCCCATCTCTGTGAAGCTAAGAGATAACATCCTCAGTACTGATGCCCATCTCTGGTGGAGCTAAGAGTTAGCATCCTCAGTACTGATGCCCATCTCTGGGAAGCTAAGAGTTAGCATCCTCACTAATAATGCCCATCTCTGTGAAGCTAAGAGATAGCATCCTCAGTACTGATGCCCATCTCTGTGAAGCTAAAAGTTAGCATACACTGCTCACTAATAATGCCCATCTCTGGGTAGCTAAGAGTTAGCATCCTCACTAATAATGTCTATCTTTGTGAAGCTAAGAGTTAGCATCCTCAGTACCGATGTCCATCTCTGTGAAGCTAAGAGTTAGCATCCTCAGTACTGATGTCCATCTCTGTGAAGCTAAGAGTTAGCATCCTCAGTACTGATGTCCATCTCTGGTGGAGCTAAGAGTTAGCATCCTCACTAATAATGCCCATCTCTGGTGGAGCTAAGAGTTAGCATCCTCACTAATAATGCCCATCTCTGTGAAGCTAAGAGTTAGCATCCTCATGACTGATGCCCAACTCTGTGAAGCTAAGAGTTAGCATCCTCATGACTGATGCCCATCTCTGTGAAGCTAAGAGTTAGCATCCTCAGTACTAATGCCCATCTCTGTGGAGCTAAGAGTTAGCATCCTCAGTACTGATGCCCATCTCTGTGAAGCTAAGAGTTAGCATCCTCAGTACTGATGCCCATCTCTGGTGGAGCTAAGAGTTAGCATCCTCACTAATAATGCCCATCTCTGTGAAGCTAAGAGTTAGCATCCTCAGTACTGATGCCCATCTCTGTGAAGCTAAGAGTTAGCATCCTCAGTACAGATGTCCATCTCTGGCGGCACTTCAAGGCATTTCCTGCAGTTGGCGAGAGCCATTGCCATGGCAACATTTCAGAGGGTGGGGCCAGGTCTGTACATGAGGAGGTGATGAACTTTTCACCCTGCCTGTGTGTGTGTGTGTGTGTGTGTGTGTGTGTGTGTGTGTGTGTCTGTGTGTTAACTGTATGACTTCAGCCTCTTTCTATTACACAAACACCCAGTTTGCCCCTGTGAACTCAGAGAGTGAGATTAGATCAGCGCTCTGTCTTTTAGCCTTAAGGGCACATCAGAAGTAACTGACACACACACACACACACACACACACACACACACTGAATCTGATACAGAAGTGAACAGTTAAAACTAAGTAAGTTAGTTAGACCATAGTGCAAGAGGCTCTGATCCACCCCAGCCTCAGGGCTCTCTGTGTGTGTGTGTGTGTGTGTGTGGTGTGTGTGTGGTGTGTGTGTGTGTGTGTGTGTGTGTGTGTGTGTATGGTGTGTGTGTGTGTGGTGTGTGTGTGGTGTGTGTGTGTGGTGTGTGTGTGTGTGTGTGTGTGGTGTGTGTGTGGTGTGTGTGTGGTGTGTGTGTGTGGTGTGTGTGTGTGTGGTGTGTGTGTGTGTGTGTGTGGTGTGTGTGTGGTGTGTGTGTGTGGTGTGTGTGTGTGGTGTGTGTGTGGTGTGTGTGTGGTGTGTGTGTGTTCCTCACCTGATGGAGTAAGGACAGGTAAACGCTGATGTGTGGTGTGTGTGTGCAGTGGCGCCGGCAGGCGTAATCCTGTATGCACTGTGCGTACAATTTTTTCACAGCTTTATTTGTGAAATAGTCCAATATTAGCCTACAACAATAAAACAAACTTGTGTGACAACTAGCCTATATTTGACTCATGTGCAATCTGAATATTGGCATTATTCCGAATAAAACCGGAATATGGTGTGCATGAAAACCACAGACTATAAAATATGAAAACGTAGCATTGTCATGACATGATAACGATTGACCTGTGGCGGTTTTCGGGCGTGGCTTTGGATGGGTCAATTCTGGCGCTTAAAAACACAACGTTCCATTCATTCATAGGATAATGGCCTAAATCATTCAGTCATGAAAAGAAAACAACAGCAGCAGCTTCATATTTTTTAGCCGTTTAACCGTAACGTTAAAAGCAGTGATGCTGACACTGACAGCAGTGAAAGACTGTCCTCTACGGTCACGGTCTACACTTGTTTAAAATGTTGAACTGTTTGCTTACCTCTGTAGGCTTATTTAAAAAAAAAAAAAACACTGTTTGGAACAGGGATTCAGTTAATGCGTAGAGCAGAGGTTCTCAACCTTTTTGGGGCTAAGGCACGTCATGACGAGTCGGGTTGGTGCGGGTGTTAAAAGTCCTTGACTGTGCGTAGGCCTATGCCTATCATCTAAAAGTTTGGGACAA
>NC_055974.1:30097348-30102348 GCF_018492685.1 Alosa sapidissima
AGTACTGCTAACACTGCTGCTGTTACTCCAGCTAGGCTACAGTACTGCTAACACTGCTGTTACTCCAGCTAGGCTACAGTACTGCTAACACTGCTACTGCTACTCCAGCTAGGCTACAGTACTGCTAACACTACTGCTGCTACTCCAGCTAGGCTACAATACTGCTAGCACTGCTGCTGTTACTCCAGCTAGGCTACAGTACTGCTAACACTGCTAGTACTGCTGCTGTTACTCCAGCAAGGCTACAATACTGCTAGCACTGCTGCTGTTACTCCAGCTAGGCTACAGTACTGCTAACACTGCTAACACTGCTGCTGCTACTCCAGCTAGGCTACAGTACTGCTAACACTGCTAGCACTGCTGCTGCTACTCCAGCTAGGCTACAGTACTGCTAACACTGCTAATACTACTGCTGCTACTCCAGCTAGGCTACTGTACTGCTAACACTGCTGCTGCTACTCCAGCTAGGCTACTGTACTCCAGCTAGGCTACAGCACTGCTAACACTGCTGCTGTTACTCCAGCTAGGCTACAATACTGCTAACACTGCTGCTGCTACTCCAGCTAGGCTACAGTACCCCCCCTGATAAGCCTCTCCCATTGAGCGTGACCATGGAATAGAGAAGGCCCACCAGCTGTTTGCCCAGCCTGTGTGGGTGTGTGTGTGTGTGTGTGTGCGTGTGTGAATAAGAGGGGTTATGACAGACAATGCTGCCGCTCCTAACTCTCCTCCACCTCCCCCTCCCCTCCCAGACCTGGCTGGTGCTGAGTGACAGAGCGCTGTGTGTGTTAGCAGAGCGCCCAGTGTGTTAGCGGAGCTCCCAGTGTGTTAGCATCGCCTGAGCTGCCTGCACCGCAGACCCCACTGCTCCCCAGAGAGCAGCCTGTCGTCCGCACACCACACAGGTCACCACCGCCTCACTCCACGCCTGCCTGCTGACCAGCCCAGCTCACGGCCCCGCTACAGCTACAGGCCAGCACCGACCCGGCTCACTCCGCACACCAGACCAGACCAGACCAGGCCGACCCGGCTCACTCCGCACACCGGACCAGACCGGACCAGACCAGACCAGACCAGCTCTCAGCTAACAGCCAGACAGGCAGCCACACAACCACACACGTAAGATCTATACTACAGCAACACCACAGCTTCTGTGACTTTGTGTGTTAGTGTGTTTGAGAGTGTCTGTGAATTTGTCTGAGGGTCTGTGTAGGAGTGTGTGTGTGTGTTTGAGAGTGTCTGTGAATTTGTCTGAGGGTCTGTGTAGGAGTGTGTGAGAGAGTGTCTAGTGAATTTGCCAGAGAGTCTGTGTGTGTGTGTTTCAGAGTGCCTGTGTGTATTTGTCTGAGAGTCTGTGTGTGTGTTTCAGATAGTCTGTGTGTGTGTTTCAGTGTCTGTGTGTACTTGTCTGAGAGTCTGTGTGTGTGTTTCAGAGTGTCTGTGTGTGTGTTTCAGAGTGTCTGTGTGTATTTGTCTGAGAGTGTGTGCACCTGGCCAATAGCTCTCTGGTCTGAAGTCATGATAAGATGTGTGTGTGTGTGAGACAGTGTCTCCAGTGAATTTGCCAGTGTCTGTTCTTCTGAAACAAAGACTCTCCTCTCTGACAGAACGTAGACGCACACAAACTTAATGTCAAACAACTGCATTATGTGACGCTAGTCACAACAGTACAACTACCTGCTGTGCGCTGTGAGAGGAGACATTAGGAGCTAACGACGTTTGCAGTGTATGAAAGCAAAGCAGCTGTCAGCAAAGCGCATAAACGCACATATTCCAGGGATTTCCAGAAAGCTGTTTCTTGTCTGTATGAACAATGTGAACGGCTCTGCTGTGCAAGCTCGGCAATGCTTGTGTCTGGACAATACCGAGCCAGCCACATTGTTGAAGAGGCGATTCCCTCGCAGGCAGGTCAACCCTGGCTACTATAGCCGAGCTGAATAGCCGGCTGGCTTCAGGGCGCAGCACAAATGCCCAAACAGACATGTCTGCAAGGACTGCTTGCGTTCAGAATGAAACCTATACGTAAACCTTTGAACCCCCTCTACATGAAGTTGTAAGGTTCAAGCAGTTCGATTCCACTGAAACCGCTCGTGTGTTTATTTAACTGTGGATTAATATGGTCTCTGGTCAACCTAACATTTGTGTGACGTTAGTCAGGGCAGCGTTGCAGCACAGCATTAAAGTTAGCGCAGTGTTCAACAATTATAAGTCTACAACCAATTATATTGTCACAATACCCGGACACGATAACAGCAATACATAAATAGGCTGCTATTTCCTACGTGTATAGACAAATTGACGTTATCCTGCTGTGAATTCAGCATCGCTAAAACTTAACTTAGCTGTCAGCATTACAGTGTGCACGCTAACTCTAGCTAAAAATGTGCAGTAGGGTAGAACTTATAGGATGATTTAACGTTTTTAAGATATGTTGTACTGGTGGCAATTATATTATACCTGCACAAAATACACTGAACACAAAATATGCCGGATAAATTGATCATCGGACATTACCTTAAAGCGCTAAACAAACTCGTCCAAAAAACACGCTTGTACGGTGTCCTGTGAGGAACAAACCACCTAGAGCGCAATTGGTTTTGTCACCGTTGCATTGAAGTTCTGTATCTATCTGGCAATTTAGGCATAAAACAACGTTGTTTGTTGTTGATGTCCTAATAAATCTGTTTAATGTTGAGCATCACATCACACTTCTTCTGCAAGTCCTCAGCGAAAGCCAATCAAATGTAATGAACAATATGATCATCTCAAAATAATCATAAATATGTGGATGGATTAGATTTTTTTGTAATGTCAATTTGTAACATCCGAGGTCATTTACCTTTTTAGTTAAAATAAAACTGAAAAAATGAGTTTTGATACAGACGCACACCTGTTGCCGCCATATGGCCTTGCATATGATTCTATTTTTCTCTCCCCCTAAATAGCCTATAGGGAATATTTTGTGGCAACAGGGTTGTTTTAACATGAAGGAAAGACATGTCTTGTTGCTAAAGGACAGAGAATTATGAAGCCAAATTCTCATTTTTATTGATTGAGTATGAGTCATGAGCTTATCAGTTTTAACCATAGACTAGCCTACTATAATTCCTGCAAAATTATGAATCAGTTATAGGCTAGAGAGAACAGCAACCAAATAATTTCACCACACTCTACCTGCAATTCAATTATCGGTAAGACCTTTTGAGAAAGAAAGAAATGAATAGCAGATATGCCTGAAGAAGACCATACATGTTCTAAGCACTTCACAGCCATTGAAGGCAGCATAATGATAATATACCTCTTTTGTTTCTTGCTTATTCACTGAATTAATAAGAAGGTAACATTATGTTGTCACTGTAGGCTTCCATGCAAAAATGTGTTTCCATAAATATTCTTTTCAGACTATTTAAACTGGAAATAGCTTGTCTTCTTTAGGTCTTGGTGCAGTTGGTGCAGTTATCTAAACTGTTGTCTTCTCGGACAATCATGTGTTACTTACTGGTCAATATAATGGAAAGAACATGCAGACGCTGCACAATATGTATGCACACATCATGCTGTTACTGCGCTAATGCCATGCAGTTGTAGAAATGGCATAACAACATTATGTCATTGGACAACTTAACACCGAGTTGTATTTTTTTTTTTTCAGTCAGGCATCAATAAGCACCATGCTAAAGGCTCTCGGTCGCTGCTACCGGACACGTGGTCGCGCTCTTTAGCAGCAATATGCAGTGCAGACTGGTTGTTGTCAATTTGGTTGTCTGGCTATTACACGCAGTCATTCGCACGGATCTCGGGTTTCTGATTATTAGCTGTGCGTTAACACTTGCAAATGTAGGAGCCTGTTGGGTGAATGAAGAGTTGCATGACATTGGCTGTCTGCGCGTCTGAAGCGTTCCATTGGCTCGCGTCTCCTCCACTGCCCTGTCTACGACTCCTGGCAGCGCACGGGGAACGGCGCATGCGTCTTACTTTATTCCTCAGCCTTTGAAACTCGGGGTTGAGTTCAATTAAGGGACCATGTCCGCCATCAGCCGTCTGCAGTTCTCGGTCTTCTCATTTAAACAGAATTCTCCATGAAATAGTATTATCGCGTGGCCTAGAGAATGGCCGGCTCGGTGAGTATACCGCAGGCAACGCCGCGCTTTCGGATCGGTTGCTCCGTGTGTGTTGTTCTCTCTCTGCCCGAAGAAGCCGACAGCTCTGCATTTCTGCCAGACGATTTCCAGCCATATTTCCATCGATATTCAAGTACAGTAGAAGTAGTTGAGCGGTGAGCAGCGTACGGAATGCTGCATTTCTCACGCACTAGGGCACGTCTGCGAATGTGTGGCTAACAGAAGGCGGTTTAATAAATAATCTCGTGTTCTCCGATTTGCATGAAACATTGCTTGAATGTAGATAGTTTCTCTCAGTCAAGACTGTTGCTGAAACTAAGTAGGTATGAGACCGTAAAATATCGTGATTGATCACGAATGCATGGGCAACGTAGGCTGATTTTCCTGTCCTCTCCTTCCCGTATGCAGTTGTGGGTTTGTGTGCATTTTAATGCATACTGTCGGCGAGGTTTAGCTCGTTGTCTTCTGGACATGACCGTCACTCCATTAACACCTTATGTATCGTTACCATATGTTGACATTTCTATCTGATGTGGCTAGCAGGCTGTGTCCCGGTGTCGTATCGTTACAGCAGATTTTTGTTTGGGTCTCGCAGGGTGCCGTCCAGGTGAAATTGGAACTCGGCCACCGGGCCCAGGTCCGGAAGAAACCCACTGCGGAGGGCTTCACGCACGATTGGATGGTTTTTGTCCGGGGACCAGAGCACAGCAACATTCAGCACTTTGTGGAAAAAGTAGTTTTTCACCTGCACGAAAGCTTTCCGAGACCAAAAAGAGGTAGGTGGCCAGATTGTTCCTCTTGTATGCACGGACTGCAAATCATGCCGATGGGTGAAATGAATAGTGATTGTATGGAACACGTTGCCATGAAGAAGTAGAT
>NC_055974.1:30107348-30109848 GCF_018492685.1 Alosa sapidissima
CCTCTTCTGCTTGTGCTGTTGTTATTGCCATGGTTTACGTGTGGTAACGAATGAAGCCATGCCGTGGCATGTTATGCGTCAAGGAAATTAGACCACACTAGATGTATGTGGAGGTGAAAGTGTGACAGTTTTTGCAATGATGTCATTAAAATAGCGTCCCCCCACTTTAAAAATCCCCACTACACCACTGGTGAGTATGGACACATGCATACGAAACTATCTGAGTACTGAAACATGCATACTAAGCTGAGTATGGAGACATGCATACTAAACTATCTGAGCACTGACACATGCATAGTAAACTGAGTATGGACATGCATACTGAACTATCTGAGTATGGACACATGCATACTAAACTATCTAAGTGTGGACACATGCATAGTAAACTGAGTATGGACACATGCATACTAAACTATCTGAGTACTGACACATGCATAGTAAACTGAGTATGGACATGCATACTGAACCATTGGACTGTTAATGCCCTGTCATTGTTTTTTTCTCTCTCTGGTGGAGCAGTTCTGTCAGGCCAGACATCCAGCAGGCCTCCGCTCGGAGCCCAGATATTTAAACAGAGCAAAAGATTGCCAGCTAGGGGGTGGGGGGGGGGGGATAGTGCTATGATTAGCTGTCATGCTGTGTAGCCTAGGAAACCTGATCTCTGTGTGTGTGTGTGTGTGTGTGTGTGAAGTACCGGTAAATGGGCTGGAACATGGGCTCCACGCTGAAACACGGACTACTGTCTGAAATCCAGATGGAATTCTAAAATATGGATGTTGCTGGTGTGTGTGTGTGTGTGCTGGACAGTAGCCTCTGGTGCTGGTGTGTGTGTGTGTGCTGGAGAGTAGCCTCTGGTGCTGGTGTGTGTGTGTGTGTGCGCTAGACAGTAGCCTCTCCGTTGCGGGTGTGTGTGTGTGTGTGTGTGTGTGTGTGTGTGTGTGTGTGTGTGTGTGTGTGTGTGTGTGTGCTGGACAGTAGCCTCTCCATTGCAGGTGTGTGTCCAGAGCCGCTGGTGGTCAGTGTGTGTGATGATGATGATGACGAGGATGGAGGTTTGTACCCTCACCACTTGAAGGTGGTCAGCGGCACGCTGAAGAGCTGAAAGAGACGCCGCGCTGCCGGCACTAACTCTGGTCAGGCACCTAGTGAGACACCCGCGCTGCCGGCACTAACTCTGGTCAGGCACCTAGTGAGACACCCGCTCTGCCGGCCCTAACTCTGGTCAGGCACCTAGTAAGGCCCTGGGGCAGCTGACTGAGCCAGCACCCTTTTCTGTGAGCGTGAGGCCTTCGGACTTTGTTTAGTCCAGAGCGGTCCAGGAGAGAAACGGGTTTTGCTGTGTAATTCCAGATGTGCTCTGACTCCAGGTGTGCTCTGACTCCAGGTGTGTCATCTGTGAAGCCTTCTGGGCAGGCTTGGAATTTCACCATTCTGGGGGCAAGGCCACTTAGCCTTCAGTTGGGCATATTTGGTAGGGGGCACAAAGGCCACATGTCAGGGCACCAAGGCCAAAGTTAACTATACAGTAGTGGCATATAAAAATGATCAAAGTTGTATTTAGCCTATTCACAGCAGTAGTCCTGCATCACTGTATGAAACATTACAAAAACATGACATATTACATGGAACTGTAAATCATCTGATCGTCTAATAATTACAGATATCTAGGCTATATATAACATTTATTTTATATTTGGCCTGCTATGAAATCATGGATTGAACAATTTAAGCACAGCTCAGCTTTAAGAAACTCATAGCCTAGATGCATGCTTAGCATTTTGTGATCATTAAGGATACTTTCACAAACTCTGCTGTCCTCTGATTTACCAATAACTAGGCGATATTTGTAACATTTAGTTTGCATTTGGCCCGTTATGAAATCATGTGGAACAATTTAAACATATTGTAAAACTTAAAGCCCAAATTTGGAGACATCCATGCATGTCGAAATTTACTGCAAATTCTAAACTGGATTACTCTGGAACGGCTAACTGTACAGGGGACTGCTTTACACCTTTGTGTTCGGTAAGGTCTGCTGTTTATTCTGATATGTGGTTTGTCATGTGTTAAAAGAAGGGTTCGTGAAGTATTCCACCGAGATTAATGGGTAGGGATATCATGGACGCAAAACCTTCAGTAGAATGTATGATTAAATTGAATTATATTATTTACTTTTCTCGCGAACCGTTCAACACAGCAATTATCGGCTAACATCGTTTAAAAGCTGAGAAAAAGCTCTTTCATGTGACAATTGTGATGTCTGTGTGATGATGTGTAGGCTAGGCTACTTCACGAGTAGTTCAACTGAGAAGAATGGGTGAATTTGCACGCACTTTCTTTCTTGCGCTGTCACTTTCTCCACTGCGTAAAAGACTAAATTAATTTGCGCTGTGAATGCTAAGATTATTTTGACAGGCCACAGGCTAAATAAAAATCGCTATTAGTAGGACGCAAAGCAGAATATTGAAAGAAGGGCACCAAGGCCACCGTGGCCTGTAAA
>NC_055974.1:30112348-30114630 GCF_018492685.1 Alosa sapidissima
TCTCTCTCTCTCTCTCTCCCTCTCCCTCTCCCTCCCTCCTCCTCCTCCTCCTCCTCCTCCTCCTGCTGTAAAACATTTGTCTGTCTGTCCAGCCTTTGTCTCGGTTTTATTTTTAACAGCCTCTTAGAAAGAAGGGGGGGGGGGACCTAAACCTGCAGTCCCAGACATCGTTCACACACACACACACACACGCACACACACACACACAGACACACACACAGTTCACACACACTGTAGCCCTACACACACACACAGTACACACAGTTCACACACACACTGAACCCCTACACACACACACACACAGTTCACACACACTGAAGCTCTACACACACACAGACACACACACAGTTTACACACACACACAAACTATTACCATCACTACCAATGATGCTACTACTGATATTATTATACTACTACTAGAATTACTACCACTAATGCTGTTATCCCCAACACTGCCTCCTGCCTTACACACACACACATACACAGACACACATGCAAATAACCCTTTCTCAAACATATACACACACAACCACATACAAACACACACACACACACACACACACGCCTTATTCAAACATGCGCGTTCACACACACACACACACACACACACACACACACACACACTGCAGCGTTTTTCTGTTCCTGCTCTGTAGTTACACATATGTTACACTTCTGTTACTAAGGACTATTTTAAGCTTTTCTGTGGTCGTGAGGAGTTACACTTTTAAGACTTCTGCTACTTAGGAGTTGTTCTATGAGGTTTAACACTACAGTTTAACACTCTGAGGTTGATCTATGAGGTTTTACACTACAGTTTAACACTATGAGGTTGACCTATGTGGTTTAACACTACAGTTTAACATTCTGAGGTTGATCTATGAGGCTTAACACTACAAGGAGTTATCTGTGAGGTTTAAAACTATAACATTTAACACTATGAGGAGTTGTTCTATGAGATTAAACACTTTACAGTTTGGCTCTATTTGGAGTTGACCTATGCGGTTTAACACTATTAGGAGTTGATATGTGCAGTTAACACTATGAGGAGTTGATCTATACAATTTAACTTTATTATGAGTTAATCTATAAGGTTTAACACTATGAGGAGTTGATCTATGAGATTTAAAACTGTACAGTTTAACACCGAGGAGTTAATCGATGAGGTTTAACACTATACAGTTTAACACTATGAGGAGTTTATCTATGAGGTTTAAAACTGTGCAAGGAGTGTGAGTGTGTGACCTGAGTTTATTAGCGACGTTGAGTTTTCTTCTCACAGAATAAGGAATCCAAAAACGAGAAACGAGAACCATCTGTTGTGTTTGTGCAACTGATTACTGTAATTATGGTTAAGCTCAGTTAATTGTTCCCAAAGAAATGATTTCATAAATGCCCGGTGGCCAGCTCATCGGTCACCAGTCTGCTGCCGTTGTGGCCAGCTGGCAGGACTGTCCACTGTGTGTGTGTGTGTGTGTGTGAGTGTGTATCTATGTGTGTGTGTGTGTGTGTGTGTGAGAGAGAGAGAGAGACAGAGACAGACAGAGAGAGAGTTTCCGACGGGAAACTCAATGCCTCTATTGATGGGAGCCGGTTTGGAGGAATTTTAGCACAGTGATGCTGAAGCACTGACCATGCGGCAACACACACTCACACACACACATACACTTACACACACATACACACACACACATATGTATGTGTGCTGAAGAGCTGACAATGAGGCAGTCTTCTTGTAGTGGACTACATAAGCAAGCAAACACACACACGCACACACACACACAGCGCTGTCAATGATTTGGAGTGACTGTAGTTGCTTTGTCCTTTTGGGTCTCAAACCCTCAGAATATGACACTGCACTATTTAGATATACACACACACACACACACACACACACACACACACACACACACACACACACACAATGTTGATGCAAAATACTGAAACATGTCACGGATACATGTTTGTATAAGACATCTGATCTACCGGAGCAGTGTGTGTGTGTGTGTGGGCAGCTTTTAACAGAATGTTGGAAAGTCCGGAATTCAAGTCCACACAGACACCCAAAAATTACATAGCCCCCAATTTCTGTGTGTGTGTGTGTGTGTGTGCGCGTGTGTGTTGCACAGAGGGTGTGTTTAACGGTCCAAGGATTCTCACACCTTTAAACTGTAAACTGAATCTGCTTGTGATTATTATAATGTAGGGGACAGTTATCCTTGCCATGCCATTCCTTCAACTCTGTGTGTGCGTGTGCGCACGCAGTCCTTGAACCTGAGGAAAGT
>NC_055974.1:30125899-30133399 GCF_018492685.1 Alosa sapidissima
CGATGCCGAAGCACCACTATTGAAAAAGCTGTTGGTAGCATCGGCTAACTAGCGCCAGATTTTGCAGTGCGGGGGACAAGCCGAGCTGGGCTATGAGACATACGTTCACACTCGGTATCATGTTTCAATACACTTTAGGTCAATATCACACCGGAATTCTCCTTTAAACACATACTGTAGGTAGAGTTCTCACTACATACACCATTAATGATATTCCAGCTCTGTCTCAGCAGGATATGAGCGAGTGTGTTTGTGTGTCTGTGTGTGTGTGTGTGTGTGTGTGGTGTGTGGAAGCTGTTGTTGCCGTGGTTTCATGCCGTTTCTCTGATGAGACTCGGGAGACAGGGGTGTTGTTAGGAGCTTCGGTGCCATTTCCACAAGGGATGTAAGTAAAGGCACAACACACTCTGCCCCACATGCACGCACACACACACACACACCCACACACACACACAAGCGCACACACTCTCGCACGCACCGCACGCACGCACACACATATACACATATACACTCGCAAACATGCACTGTCATTACCACACCCACCCCTCCCCCCCCTCTCTCTCTCTCTCTCTACACACACATGCACACACACACACACACACACACCACACTGAGGGAAGATTCTAATTGGGCTGTGGTAACAGTCCTGAGGGATAAAGTGCCGTTATTAATACACACTCACACACACTCACTCTCACACACACACACACACACACACACAGGGCTGTCCTGAGGGCATTGAGGTGATTAACAGGTGGCTGCCCTGCTGCTTGTTTGTCCTCGCAAGACTGTGGGGAAGTGTGTGTGTGTGTGTGTGTGTGTGTGTGTGTGCGTGTGTGTGTGTGTGTGGTGGTGAGTCAGTCCCATTTCTTGTTTTTTGTTATGTCGTATGTCTTATTGGATGGCGTTGCCTCAGTATCCTCTGTATGCTAAAAAACCTGTGTAATGCCATTTTTGTGTGTGTGGTGTTGTGTGCGTGGGATGTATTTGTGATGTGGTGTGTTGTTGCTCCAAATAAACAGGAAATGTCTTATTGGGTGATTTGGCTCTAATGTGTCGGTCACACAGCATTGGGTGATTTGGCTCTAATGTGTCGGTCACACAGCATTGGGTGATTTGGCTCTAATGTGTCAGTCACACAGCATTGGGTGATGTGGCTGAAACTCCACAGGCTATTGATGATATTCTTATGCCCAAAATGCATGTGTGGCATAGCGCCACCATCTGGTAACAGTAAGAATGTCACTGGTCTTTAGCGCTACCTTTCCTAGATGGTCATGAGATTTGTTTCAGATTTCACGTACATGAGCTCACAGGTGTCCTGATTTATGGATGGGGGGTTGGGTTATTGTGGCGGAAAGTGTGTGTGTGTGTGCATATGTGTTTGTTTGCGCGCACTCATGAAATTGTCTGTGTGTGTGTGCATGTACAGTGTACATACATACGTGTGTGTTTGCATGCACTCATGAAAGTGTGTGTGTGTGTGTGCATGTATACGTATATACATACGTGTGTGTTTGCGCCACACTCATTAAAGTGTGTTTGTGTGTTCGTGTGTGTTTGTGTGTGGTGTGTGTGTGTGTGTGTTTTTCATTTAGCAAGTTTCCTGCAGAAGTTTTCTGTCCATAATTGGCTCTCGTGGGGGAGTTTTTCTGACTGAGTTATCAGCTCCACTTCTTCTCTTCCCTGGCCAAGCCTTGAGTCTTACTAACCGTGTGTGTGTGTGTGTGTGTGTGGTGTGTGTGTGGGTGTGTGGATAGGACTTCAGCACTCATGGCTATTAGAATGCTAAGGAGGAAAACTTGGGTTGATCGAGCGAGTGTGTCGTCACTCTTTACCGTCTTTAGTGTGCATGTGTGTGAGAAAGATAGAGAGAGCTTATATGTGTGTGTGCACATCTATGCCTGCATGTGTGTGTGTGTGTGTGTGTGTGTGTGTATGCACATATATGTGAGCACACGGTTATGTTAATAAGAGTGTGTGTGTATGTGTGTGAGTGTACAGTTATGTTTATAAACGTGTGTGTGTGTGTGTGTGAGCGAGCTTGTCTCATCAAGACTGCAGTGCTTTGTTCATGCCTAATTTCATGCACATTTAGTTGCTGGTAATGTTGCCTAAGTAATGGGCCTGTCTGCCTAGATGAGATCACGAAGAAGAAACGTGTGCGTGTGCGTGCGCGTGTGCGTGTGTGTTTCCGTGGTGGTGAGTGTGTTGCGTGTGTGTGTGCGTGTGTGTGTGCGCGTGCGTGTGCGTGTGCGTGTGCGTGTGCGTGTGCGTGTGCGTGTGTGTGTGTGTGTGTGTGTGTGTGTGTGTGTGCGTGTGTGTGTATATTGTAAGTGTGTGTGTGTGACTGACTAATGCTCCATACACACACTGATTGCATTTGTTTGGGAGCATTGGGAGATGGTGCTATTTTCCTCTCACTTCCTGATCATGCAGAGCCCCCACCCCCCCCCCCCCCCCCCCACCACCACCACTCCCTCCTCCAGGTTGCCATGCCATTGTGCTGTGTGTAGTCGTGGTGACCATGGAGATGTGCTGATGTATCCTCAGCCATTTCCCTGTGCAAAAGTCCCGCACATGCAGTGCAGTATTGCTAAGTTGTATTGTTTTTAGTCATGAATCCTTTGTGTAGTGGTCACAGTTTAGTGTGCAGGCACCATCCACATAAAGTGAGGTGAGGTGAGGTGTAGTAAAGTAGTGACCTGTGCTAATCAACTTGGTTTTGTTTTTCCCACCTGGTAGTGATGATGATTACCACCATACTTATCAGTGTGTGAGGAGGGTCCTGTTTATGAAGTGCAGTGGTGTTAATCAATCCTCTGTCGTTTGCAGTGTGCAAGGATCCTAATAATGTATCCTATGTTCTTTGTAGTGTGCAAGGATCCTAATAATGAATCATCTGTCCAATGCCCTTTGTAGTGTGCAAGAATCCTAATAATGAATACTCTGTTCTATGCCCTTTGCAGTGTGCAAGGATCCTAATAATGAGTCCTCTGTCCTTTGTAGTGTGCAAGCATCCTAATAATGTGTCCTCTGTCCTTTGTAGTGTGCAAGGATCCTAATAATGAATCCTCTGTCCTTTGCAGTGTGCAAGGATCCTAATAATGGATCCTAATAATGAGTCCTCTGTCCTTTGCAGTGTGCCAGGATCCTAATAATGAGTCCTCTGTCCTTTGTAGTGTGCAAGGATCCTAATAATGAATCCTCTGTCCTTTGCAGTGTGCAATGATCCTAATAATGGATCCTAATAATGAGTCCTCTGTCCTTTTTAGTGTGCCAGGATCCTAATAATGAGTCCTCTGTCCTTTTTAGTGTGCAAGGATCCTAATAATGAGTCCTCTGTCCTTTGTAGTGTGCAAGGATCCTAATAATGTGTCCTATGTCCTTTGTAGTGTGCAAGGATCCTAATAATGTGTCCTATGTCCTTTGTAGTGTGCAAGGATCCTCCCTATAAAGTGGAGGAGTCGGGATACGCCGGCTTCATCCTGCCCATCGAGGTTTACTTCAAAAATAAGGTATGTCACTATTAACCTGCACGCACGCACGCACGCACGCACGCAATAACACACAAGTAGAGATGTTCGTGTTTCTTTCTGTAAAATCATGAAGTGCATAGTGCAGCCAGAGGATCCGTCAGTAAATTCATAAATCTTCCCCCCCACCTCTCTCCCCCCCCCTCTCTCTCCTCTCTCTCTCTCTCTTCCCCCCCCCCCTCTCTCTCTCTCTCTCTCTCTCTCTCTCTCTCTCTCTCTCTCTCCCTCCCTCCCTCCCTCCCTCCCTCCGTGTGTAGGAGGAGCCTAAGAAAGTGCGCTTTGACTACGACTTGTTTCTGCACCTGGAGGGTCATCCGCCCGTCAACCACCTGCGCTGTGAGAAGCTGACCTTTAATAACCCCACCGAGGAGTTCAGGAGGAAGCTGCTCAAGGCTGGAGGGGTGGGCACACACACACACGCGCACACACGCGCGCGCACACACACACACATGCGCACACGCACACACATGCACACGCACACACATGCACACGCACACAAACACAAACACACACATGCGCACACAAACACAAACGCGCACACACACACACACACACACACAGTCTTGGAAATGCTCTCTACTGATTGTGGCTCCTGCCAGCCTCGTTCAATTAATTGAGAAGAGCCCCATAGTGAACCCTCTCTGTCTCTCTCCCTCTGTCTTTCTCTCGGTCTTTCTCTCTCTCCCTCTCTTTCTCTCTCTCTCTCTCCCTCTCTTTCTCTCTCTCTGTCTCCCTCCCTAGTTTTGGCACAGTACCAGAATGTATGGACAGCATTTCTCTTCAAGTTTTGTGGTTCTTTCTCTCTCTCTCTCTCTCTCTCACTTTCCTTGTTATTCTTTCCTTCCCCAAACTACCCCCCTCCCTCTCTCTCTCCATCTCTCCCCCCCCCCTCCCTCTCTCTCTCCATCTCCCCCCCCCCCCCCCCTCTCTCCCTCTCTCTCCCTCTCTCCTCCCCTTGTCATTCCCGTTACGGTGGAGGATGTTTTATGGCTTTGAGTGTGACTGCATGACATCATCCCCCTCTCCCCTGATTGGTTCTCAGATGAGGCGTGCCCAGGATCAAAGCCAGTGATTGGCCCTGATTAGTGTGTGTGTGTGTGTGTGTGTGTGTGTGTGTGTCTGTGTGTTTGGTGAGGGCTCGTTTTAATTAAAGCCCATTCGTTAGAGAGGATCATATTAATTAAGGTCCGTTTGCAATGTGGGACGCAACGGCCAATTTACCTGATTGGGTTGGCAATAGAGATGGACAGTAATGGGGATGGCATTCAATCGTGCCTATATGTGTGTGTGTGTGTGTGTGTGTGTGTGTGTGTGTGTGTGTGAGTGTATGTTGTTGTGTGTGTATGTCCGTGCACGTGTGTGTGCACACTGTATATGGATGTATGCATAGCATTAAGTTTTATGGTGTTGTGTGTTAATGTCTAAGTTTGTAGATGGTGTTGTATTGTAATGCGTGTGTGTGTGTGTGTGTGTGTGTGTGCATACTGTATATTAATGTCTAATCTTCTTCTTTTATTTTCCTAACAGCAACGGGATCCTCACAAAAGAAGCTCAGAAGATTCAAAAGTTAGAAAACACACACATGCGCACACACACACTCAAATACACACACACACACACACACACATACACATACACACTCAAATGCGCACACACACACTACATACACACACACACACACTAAATACACACACACACACACAAACCTCTTTCATTATTTTCCCCAATTCTTCCTTTCTGTTGTCTTCTTGCCACCCTCTCACTGGTATCTTCTTGTTTGTGTGCGTGTGTGTGCGTGCGTGTGTGTGTGTGTGTGTCTGTCCAGGTGATGGTCATGCAGGAGGGCTCGACGTCTCTGTTTGGTCAGCACCTGAAGCTGCCCACACTGCCCAGCAGTTCACTGACCTTCTCCTTCCCCGACCTCAAGAAGAGCAAGCCCTTCCCGGGGTCAAAGGTCAGTACTGTAGCGATACCTTCTCATTCCCCGACCTCAAGAAGAGTAAGCCCTTCCTAGGGTCAAAGGTCAGCAGGGATTCAGTTAGCGCTGTTCCTGGTCAGGATGCGGAGGGTTAGCCTTGACCAGTTAGCATCTAAGTTAGCCGACACCATCTTTAAAAATGGCGCCTGACAGTTGTTCGCTTCTGGCCACATTTTCACAAAAAATTAGGTGCCTCATTGCAGATGGCCACAAATGATGAGTATCCGCCAATTCACAGAGTACATACTTTACTGTCTACCAGTAATATGGCATGTAATTGGCTAGTTACTTCACTGTCTACCAGTAATGTGGCATGTAATTGGCTAGTCTAGCAGTAATGTGGCATGTAATTGGCTAGTTTGTGAAAATGTGGCTGGATGTGTTACCTGTCAGATGGGCTTTTTAAAGATGACTGCAGCCAATTCAGTATATTTCTAGCTAAAGCAGCTAGCCTTTGAGCTCAGCCATTGAAATGAATGGTGGTGATAATTCCTCCCTCTTTCAAGTTGCATGGCACGACAGTTAGCCCTAAACTCAGTTAGCGCCAGCGATTAGCCCTGAACTCAGTTAGCGCCAGCGGTTAGTTAGTGGGTTAGCCCTAAACTCAGTTAGCGGGTTAGCCCTGAACTCAGTTAGTGGGTTAGCCCTGAGCTCCTCAATCTTTCTCAGTTACTCCTCAACACTCAAATTCTTTGAACATTCGTAAGCATGGATGGTTAGCCCTAAACTCAGTTATCACAGATGGCTAGCTCTAAACTTCTCAAACATCCTTAGATACGCACACCCTCCTCATCCTTTCTTATTGACCCCCCCCACCTGGACTAAACTCCCTGAACCCCCCCCTCCCCACCCACCACCACCACCACCACCCCCAGTTACCGCCTGGACTCAACTTAGCCTCCCCGTAACCCCCTATCACCCCCCCTCCCCAATTCCGTGTCCTCGGTCTCACCCCCCCACTAAGCAATCCCATATCTTCAAAACGGGGCTGTGAAGCTGCACATTTGGCAAGTTCAAAGACGTCAGGGCCGTTTAAGCAGTTGCGTTCTCCATATTAAACTCTGGCTTTAGGAAAGTATTTCTTGGCTGGTGTGAGATGGTTCTCTCTCAGCGGAATGGTGACGTCAGGACCGACGGAACCTTAGACTCTCCTCAGAAACCTGTGGGGGCCTGTGTGTTGTGTGGGTTGGGATCAGTGTGCGTGTGAGTGTGAGTGTGAGTGTGAGTGTGAGCGTGTGCGTGTGCGCGAGTGTGTGTTAACTTGGGAAGGTTCACTGAGATCACAGTTTGATCCAACTTTCTGTTGAATGGAAACGGAGGTGCTCTGTGCAACCAGATCTCTGTTGGAGTTTTTCTACGCTGCCGAGCCGCGAGGCTTCTGGGAGCCTTTAACTAGCGCGTGGTTTCTATACGCTGTGGAGGCTTCTGGGAGCCTTTAACCAGCGTGTGGTTTCTATACGCTGTGGAGGCTTCTGGGAGCCTTTAACCAGCGCGTGGTTTCTATACGCTGTGGAGGCTTCTGGGAGCCTTTAACTAGCGCGTGGTTTCTATACGCTGTGGAGGCTTCTGGGAGCCTTTAACCAGCGCGTGGTTTCTATATGCTGCCGGGCCGCGAGCCTTCTGGGAGCCTTTAACCAGCGCGTGGTTCTACAGCGTGCAGAATGTTCTCACTCTCCTGAGCAGTGGATTTGGGAAGTGGTGCTAATGGAGGCAGGTTCCACTGGAATACACTTTTCCACGTGTGAGCTGTTTCATTGGGGTGCTCTGGAGAGAGAGAGAGAGAGAGAGAGAGAGAGTGTGTGTCTGTGTGTCTGTGTGTCTGTGTGTGTGTGTGTGTGTGTGTGTTGGTGGGTAAGTGTTCTCTGTAGAGTTTGTTTTAAATCATGCAGAGCCATATATGGCCATACTGTTTCAATTAAGTGTTATTTTTGGTGCTGGTGGTCATATCGCTTACCTCAATGACTAAAGGGAGTGTGCACGTGTGTG
>NC_055974.1:30138399-30140899 GCF_018492685.1 Alosa sapidissima
AATGGGTTGCGGTTGGGTGCTCTAGCATTGCTAATTGGTTAGGTGTTTGGTACTGTAGCATTGCTAATGGGTTGCGGTTGGGTGCTCTAGCATTGCTAATGAGTTGCGGTTGGGAGCTCTAGCATTGCTAATGGGTTGCGGTTGGGTGCTCTAGCATTGCTAATTGGTTAGGTGTTTGGTGCTGTAGCATTGCTAATGGGTTGCGGTTGGGTGCTCTAGCATTGCTAATTGGTTAGGTGTTTGGTGCTGTAGCATTGCTAATGGGTTGCGGTTGGGCGCTGTAGCATTGCTAATGGGTTGCGGTTGGGTACTGTAGTGTTGCTGATTAGTTTGTGTAGTATTTGGTAGTAATTAGTAGCTTTTATGGTTTGGTTGGTGGAATCACTGTTAGAGTTACATCAGTGCTTGATTGGCTGATTGGAGTTACATCAGGGGGGTATTCCAAGAGTTATGGTGCTTTCCGTCTCGTAGTCTCGTAAATCCGCCGCCTGAGTTGTGTAAAGTGTAAATTACCCAGCTTTCTTGCGGCATTTTGGGCAGGCACGCCCACTTTACCTCGGAGTAGTTGAGGGTACCCCGAGGTGGACGTACGACCTTACGACAAACATGGCCGCGCCCATAGTTGAGATGAGATGACACGTATTTTTTTGCATATGTACTGTGTTGTGTCATTTTAATGTTGATGTAATGCTCTTACACACTAGATTACATTGCTGCTTCAATCCGGTCACCAATTCATGCATTGCACGGTGTTGCTGTGCCTGCAATACAATGTAACAATTTGTTTTCCAGCCGTTTAGCTAGAGGCTACATGTAGCACAAAACAATAACAATGACTAGCCTCCTGCTAATGCCCCTCGTGGCTTGAGAGAAAGGCGTTCCTAAAGCCACTCATTGGTACATGTTGTACGGGTGGGTGTACGATGATTTACAAGACAACTGGAACGCACCATTACATCAGGGGGGTATTCCTGGTTTAGTGACTTTACTGAGGTTACTCAGAGTAAGTGGTAAACCTCCTAATAGAAAAGCTGTATGGCTTCATTCTCCTAACAAAACAATGCCATAGGGGCTCGTGTGTGTGTGTGTGTGTGTGTGTGTGTTCGTGTTCCAGTGCTGTAGTGAGTTGGTGTGTGTGTGTGTGTGTGCTCCAGTGCTGTGGTGAGTTGGTGTGTGTGTGGTGAGTTGGTGTGTGTGTGTGTGTTCCAGTGCTGTGGTGAGTTGGTGTGTGTGTGTGTGTGTCAGTGCTGTGGTGTGTGTGTGTGTGTTCCAGTGCTGTGGTGTGTGTGTGTGTGTGTGTGTGTTCCAGTGCTATGGTGAGTTGGTGTGTGTCCCAGTGCTGTGGTGTGTGTGTGTGTTCCATTGCTGTGGTGTGTGTGTGTGTTCCAGTGCTGTGGTGAGGTGCTGGTTTGTAGTCTGGACTCCAGTGTTATGACTGAGCAGGGATCAGGTGCTGTTTAATATATGATGTAGCAGTTTTATGTATGAGCCTATGTTTGTATCACACACACACACACACATATATATGATGTAGCAGTTTTATGTATGAGTCTATGTTTGTATCGTAAAAGTACCAATTTCCACCCCTTTTGTTTGTTTTGTTTTTTAATACTTCAAAATAATATTTGATTGATACCCACAACACTGTTTACAGCTCATACAGGTACATAGCTAATTTAGATACACTTTATGGGGTGGGCTTGCTTTTCTTTAGGAATCTGCCGTCTTGATTTGTATAGAAATGAATATCAAGTGACACGGAAAATGGCAAATATAGGGCAGCGGCGTGTGGCTTTGATTCCATGGTGGTAGGAATGATCCACTAAATGGGATCCAATAAAACCTCTCTCCACCTCTCTCTGTTTCTGTTCTGTGTGCGTGTCTGTGTGTGTGTGTGTGTGTGTGTGTGTGTGTGTGTGAGTGCGTGCGTGTGTGCACTCAGGGCTTAAGTGGGACTGCAGGCTCTGCTGGAGTGTGTGTGCAGGGCTCGGGGGAAGTGTGTGTAAACATGGTGGGTGTTCTCATGGATGCCCAGGTCCACAGGAAGTCACCATGGCCACACACACACACAAACACACACACACACCACTGTCTGGTTAGTGTTAGCCAGGCTTTCCTCCCTCTCTCTCTCTCTCTCTCTCTCTCTCTCTCTCTGTGTGTTTTGTGTAATGACTTTACTGATCTCCTGGTTGGTATTAACCATGCCCCTCTCTCTCTGGGTTGGTATTAACAAACACACACACACACACCATGCCCCTCTCTCTCTGGGTTGGTATTAACACACACACACACACACACACACACACACACACACCATGTTCCTCTCTCTCTGGGTTGGTATTATCACACACACACACACACCCATGCCGGAACCAGGTTGGGATGCAACCCTGGGTTTGTTAAAGTAGAAAGAATAGAGGGGCTTGATACTCCACTAGAGTTCAGCAATGAGTCTTAGGACAAAACTGGACAACAAACGTTTCAGGCTTAGCCCATTGTC
>NC_055974.1:30155899-30158399 GCF_018492685.1 Alosa sapidissima
GTGAGGTTCCTATTGGTCCTCGCAGACTGTCAATCTTGGTCAGTCCGTTGGCCATGAGGAAGTGGTGTGGACTGAATGGCTTTGTCACCAGGGTCCATTCATGTCCAGACTGCCCATGCATTGGTATTTCGTCCATGTGTCTTTGAATATGAAACTGATTGAAATTAAGGGGCCGTTTATACGAGAACGATTGCGAAGGAAGACGACAAAATATTTCATCATAAGTGCCTTTCGTTTACATGGCGACCCCGCCATCGGGGCTTGAAGACGCAAACATCTGAAGACTCCTTCCAGAGTGTAGAGTTTTGAAGACGACCCGGGTTGCGTCTCCGTCTAAACGGCTAAACCAAAGATCCTTGATTACCTCTCTGGCTAAACTGTCAAATTAGAATGTCTGCGCGTGACGTACCGGGGTTCTATCACACCACCACCCAGCGGTCTGGAATGCATATCCAATCGAATATCACATACTCTTGCGTCTTCATATAAACAAAGATTTCCCCCTGAGAATGCTCGTGTAAACGCGAATAAAAAAATGAAGACGAGACGCCACTTCTGCGTCTTCTCTTTTCATCGTCACCGTATAAACGTAGCCTAAATGAATCCAATTGAATGTCTGTGTTACTATCATCAGTTTGTATTCTGTTGTGCTGAACACTGTCTATCTGTGGTCAGCCCAGCAGTAATTTTGAATAGAATAGTCTGTAGAGTCCTTCTAGAATGCTGAACGCCTCAATCCCCACAGAATGTAACATGCTGTGCTGTGCTGTGCTGTGCTGTGCTGTGCTGTATGTATGATCGCGCACCGTCATTTCCCAACTATTAGCCGCCACAGTTTACACATTGTTTATAAATTTTTTCAGCTATGAGATTAATACACGGGGGCAGTTAATTTGGTATTAATATGTTTTTTTCTACTTGGATAAAACACTTACCTGCAGTTTATACACAATGCGGCTAATACACAATGCGGTACTAGTACTAGATAATGTCAGAACATCATGCAGCTGTTAGCAGTGTGCACTTTGGCTAGATGTCCCTAACCACATCACTAATCACAGCTCCTGAGACCATCAGCCACACACGCTGCCCTCTGTGTGTGTGTGTGTGTGTGTGTGTGTGTGTGTGCTGGCGGTGTTAGATGTCACTAACCACATCACTAATTACATCTCGTCAGGTGGTCAGCCACATGACCTCTGACCTCTGGCTGAGTTCCGGCTGAGTTCTGGCTGACCTCTGGTCTGTGTTGTGTGACGTGCCTCCTCCTCCTCTGCAGCGCTGGGGCCACTACGGTCCATCATCCAGGACCTGCCGTCCGACGACAACGAGGAGGACTCCGAGGAGGACGACGACAACGACATGGACTCTGACCTGGATGGACTCTGACCTGGAGAGACCCATGCACACACACCTCACACACCGCCACCGCAGGTACACACACACACACACACACACACACACACACACACACACTCACACACTCACAGAAGAGAGAGAGAGAGAGAGAGAGAGAGAGAGAGAGAGTCATGCAGAGCAGAACTTGGAAGATATCCACTATTAGTTGATATTCAAAAAAGAGCATGCAAATTTTATTACCATGTACTGTCCTCAAAACCAGAGGAATATAATCACAGTGCCCTTCTACAGAGGAGAACCCACCCAGAGAGAGATCCTTTTGATTATCTTATATCAAAACACAAACAAAGTACAAACAAAGAAAATTACTAACATCTTATAGATTAAGTGAACACTCTCTGGCTTTAGAAATGGGAAGACACAGGCAAACCTGGCTTCCTAGGGAAGAAAGGCTGTGTTTGCAGTGCAGTGAGGGAGTAGTAGAAGATGAAAAACACTTCCTCACTGAATGCAGTAAATTCAGCACAGTCAGGAACCAATATTTCCTTCAATTCAGCCAAATTATACCTCAATTTGAACTATTAGAAAATGAAGACAAGCTCCCATACTTGTTGGGAGAGCATAAGTTGTGTAAAAACTCGCTGCACAGTACCTGTCAACATGTCATAAATCGAGGAAGTGAGTGACCATATTGTGACATGCTTTGCTTTATATCAATAATCAATACCCATGATAGCACGTTGATAAATATACAGTATAGTATGTATAGTAATACTGTATCATTATACATTTATTATTCTCTCTTTTTAATTATTATCACTTTGTTGTTATTATTATTATTATTATTATTATTATTATTATTATTATTATTATTATTATATTTGTATTTTTTAAACAGATATTGTATCTGTGTTGTTTTGCTTTGGGCAACACTGCTTCATTGAGTAATGCCAATAAAGCTCCATTGAAATTGAAATTGAGAGGGAGGGAGAGAGAGAGAGAGGGAGGGAGGGAGGGAGAGAGAGAGACTTTTTGACTTTTAAGGTTCCTTTATTGGCAGTCAAAAAAAGGAAACCAGGTAACATTAAAACCAACCCATAATAAAACCTCTCTCCACCCCACCACCCCACCCTCCCCAAACTCA
>NC_055974.1:30165899-30178399 GCF_018492685.1 Alosa sapidissima
TCTTGAGTGGGTTTACCCTGCTGGAATGGAGCCTAGTGAAGCTCAGTGTTCTTCTGCCAACAGACATGGAAGTGATTAAACTCTAGCCCTACACACACACACACAAACGCTCTCACACACACACACACACACAAACGCTCTCACACACACACACACACACACACACACACACACACACGCTCTCTCTCTCACACACACACAACATTACCTCTTCTATCCTACCCATTTTCCCCCTCCACTCTTCTCTCTCTCATCTCTTCTTCTCTTCTTTCCCAGTTTGTTCATCGATTCACTCGTTCATTCTTCTTCTCTTTTCCACTCGTTCATATTTCTTCTCTTTAATCTTTCAGTCTATTTCAGTTACTCCTGATTGGCCAGTTGGCCTCTGTGAGGGGGTTTGTGCAGAATAGAGGTGTGTGTGTGTGTGTGTGTGTGTGTGTTTGTGTGTGTGTTTGTGTGTATGTGTGTGTGTGTGTGTGTGTGTTTGTGTGTGTGTTTGTGTGTATGTGTGTATGTGTGTGTGTGTGTGTGTGGTTGTGTGTGTGTGTGTGTTTGTGCGCGTGTGTGCGCGCGTGTTGGCCAGTTATCCTGTGTAAAGGGTTGTGTATGTGTGTGTGCGCGTGTGGTTGTGTATGTATACCGTGTAAAGGGTTGTGTATGTGTGTGCGCGCGCGCGTGTGTGTGTGTGTGTGTGTATCCTGTGTAAAGGGGTGTGTATGTATGTGTGCGTGTGTGTGTATCCTGTGTAAAGGGTTGTGTGTGTGTGTGTGTGTGTGTATCCTGTGTAAAGGGGGGTGTGTGTGTGTGTGTGTGTGTGTGTGTGTGTGTATCCTGTGTAAAGGGTTGTGTGTGTGTATCCTGTGTAAAGGGTTGTGTGTGTGTGTGTGTGTGTGTGTGTGTGTGTGTGTGTGTGTATCCTGTGTAAAGGGTTGTGTGTGTGTATCCTGTGTAAACGGTTGTGTGTGTGTGTGTGTGTGTGTGTGTATCCTGTGTAAAGGGTTGTGTGTGTGTGTATCCTGTGTAAACAGTTGTGTGTGTGTGTGTGTATCCTGTGTAAAGGGTTGTGTGTGTGTATCCTGTGTAAACGGTTGTGTGTGTGTGTGTGTGTATCCTGTGTAAAGGGGTGTGTGTGTGTGTGTGTGTATACTGTGTAAAGGGGTGTGTGTGTGTGTGTGTGTGTGTATCCTGTGTAAAGGGGTGTGTGTGTGTGTGTGTATCCTGTGTAAAGGGGTGTGTGTGTGTGTGTGTGTGTGTGTGTGTGTGTATACTGTGTAAAGGGTTGTGTGTGTGTGTGTATACTGTGTAAAGGGGTGTGTGTGTGTGTGTGTGTGTGTGTATACTGTGTAAAGGGTTGTGTGTGTGTATCCTGTGTAAACGGTTGTGTGTGTGTGTGTGTGTGTGTGTATCCTGTGTAAAGGGGTGTGTGTGTGTGTGTGTGTATCCTGTGTAAAGGGTTGTGTGTGTGTGTGTGTGTGTGTGTGTGTGTATACTGTGTAAAGGGGTGTGTGTGTGAGAGAGAGAAGCTCTGAAGAAACCTAAGGAAGTAGGAAGTTATTAACTCCATGTGGGTGTGTGCTGATGAATTCCCGCTGACTGACTGTGTGTGTGTGTGTGTGTGTGTGTGTGTGTGTGTGTGTGCAACCTCATTGAATGGACCAGTGTGTGTCTGTGTGTATTTACATCATAGTGTGACCGTATGGCTTCAGGCAGAGTGTGAGTGATCAAGTAGCTGCTGTGTGTGTGTAAGTGTGTGTGTGTGTGTGTCTGTGTGTGTGTTCTTGTGTGTGTGTCTGTGTGTGTGTGTGTGTGTGTTCTTGTGTGTATGTCTGTGTCTGTCTGTCTGTGTGTGTGTGTGTGTGTGTGTGTGTGTGTGTGTGTGTGTGTGTGTGTGTGTGTTTGTTAGATCAGGTCGAACTTCTTATTTTTTTCCCATAGGATGCGAGGCACTCCATGAGTCATCAGGAGTGGCATTGTGACAGAACATCCCCACTCAAGCTTTTTAGTGCTTGTAATCACTCTGCTAGTAATTACACTGCTAGTAATTACACTGCTTAATCACTCTGCTAGTAATCACTCTGCATTCAATTACCCAAGACGAACATTCCACTCAAAGTAACAGATCAATGTTTTCATAGGTGAAAGGTGTCTGGCAGATAAATCGTACATTATCAGCTCAGATGTATGTTTTTAGTTACAAAACCTGAGTTTTTAACTTTATTAGTGCTTATTTCTCACTAACTTTTACAAAATGTAAAGGCACAACCCCTGAACGTATAAAGAAATCCTGCTGTCTATGAGTCGGCTCCGCCATCTTGGATAAGTTTCCCAAGTTCACTTGCAAGCAGCGTACAGTACGTCTCTAATGGCTTGGCATGGGGAAATGACAAGGCCAAGGGGAGAGAGAGAGAGAGAGAGAGAGAGAGAGAGAGAGAGAGAGAGAGAGAGGGAGAGAGGGAGAGAGGGAGAGAGGGAGAGAGAGGGATACATGCAAAGCCACGGAATGTGGCCGTTGTGATGTCATGTACAAATGTCCAAATGCAAAAGGCTTCTGGTCTGTGCTGCCCAGATGTCCACTAAAGTTAGCACGCTAAGCAGCTAGCGCCAGGCTGGAGCTCTTGTAATACCACTTTGTACCACATGTGGCGCTGCATTAGATACAATGCAAGTCAATTGAAGAGGGTCGTCATGAACATTAGGGTGAGAGGGAGGGAGAGAGAGAGGGAGGGAGGGAGTAGTGGAGAGAGAGAGATGGAGAGAGAGAGAGGGAGAGAGAGAGAGAGGGAGGGAGTAGTGGAGAGAGAGAGAGAGGGAGGGAGGGAGGGAGTAGTAGAAAGAGAGAGAGAGAGAGAGAGGGAGGGAGGGAGTAGTAGAAAGAGAGAGAGAGGGAGGGAGGGAGGGAGTAGTAGAAAGAGAGAGAGGGAGAGAGGGAGGGAGTAGTAGAAAGAGAGAGAGAGAGAGAGAGAGGGAGGGAGGGAGTAGTAGAAAGAGAGAGAGAGGGAGGGAGGGAGGGAGTAGTAGAAAGAGAGAGAGGGAGAGAGGGAGGGAGTAGTAGAAAGAGAGAGAGAGGGAGGGAGGGAGGGAGTAGTAGAAAGAGAGAGAGGGAGAGAGAGAGAGGGAGTAGTAGAAAGAGAGAGAGAGAGAGAGAGAGGGAGGGAGGGAGTAGTAGAGAGAGAGAGAGGGAGGGAGGGAGGGAGTAGTAGAAAGGGAGAGAGAGAGAGGGAGTAGTAGAAAGAGAGAGAGAGGGAGGGAGGGAGGGAGTAGTAGAAAGAGAGAGAGGGAGAGAGAGAGAGAGAGAGAGGGAGGGAGTAGTAGAAAGAGAGGGAGAGAGAGAGGGAGGGAGTAGTAGTAGTAGAGGAGCATTAACATGAGACAGATGGGTGGATGGAGAGGTGGGATTGGGAGAGAACTGTGTTAGGAAAGTGTGTGTGTGTTTGTGGAGGGGGGGGGCAGAGGTGGGATTGGGAGAGAACTGTGTTAGGAAAGTGTGTGTGTGTTTGTGGAGGGGGGGGGGCAGGGGGGGGTGTTGGAGGGGGTTGTGGTGGTCCAGAAATGCTTTCCACATGGGGCAGTTGTGTAGAGGCTTTGTAGTGTGAATGGGACAGACTTGGGTTCTGTTACCCCTCAGAGTCATCAACAACCCTACTGAAGCCCCCCCAAATCATCCCAGAGGGGTGTGTGTGTGTGTGTGTGTGTGTAACAGCCAGAGAGAGAGAGAGAGGAGAAAAGAGATGAAAGGAGAGAGGGATGAAGGGAGGGAGGGAGAGGAAGGACTGAAGAGGTAGACTGCTGGAACCAATAATGCTCTGGACTGGAACAGTGTACTCCCTCTACCACTCACACACACACACACTCACACACACTCACACACACTCTCACACACACTCACACACACACACACACACACACACACTCACACACACTCACACTCACACACACTCACACACACACACACACACTCACACACTCACACACACTCACACACTCACACTCACACACACACACACTCACACACACACACACACAGAGACATGTGCACACACTCCTATGAGGATGTCCTATGTGAGCCTTGAGTGATGAAAAGCTGAAGGTGAGTGAGTGAGCAGTGACATGCAGGCTTCTGAGACACACACACATGCACACACGCACACATGCACACAAACACTCACACACACACACGCACACTCACACACACACACACACACACACACACACACACACACGCATGAAAGGCTTCTAAGACACACACACACACACACACGCATACACACACACATGACAGGCTTCTGAGACACACACACACACATACACACGCGCATGACAGGCTTCTGCTTTTAATTAGTTAGGATTGGGCTACAGCCATGCCTGTCTGTCATATGGCCTTGAGACACACTCACACACAGACACACACACACACACACACAACGCTTCACACCCAAGCATCATCAGAATGATACAGTGAGCTTCTGACTAAGTCCCCAAAACCCTGTAATCCAGAAGAGCAGACTACGCCACCATTGCTGAGCAATCTCTTACACACAGGGATCCTGCACGTTTATTACAATGTGTGTGTTTTGTGTACACTACTGACTGTGTGTGTGTTTGTGTGTGTCTGTGTGTGAGACTATGTGCGTGTGTGTGTGTGTTCTGTGCACTGTACTGTGTGTGTGTGGTGTGTGTGTCTTGTGCACGCTGTGTGTGTGTGTGTGTGTGTGTGTGTGTGTTCTGTGCACTGCTGTGTGTGTGTGTGTGTGTGTGTTTGTTTGTCTTGTGCACTGCTGTGTGTGTGTGTGTGTGTGTTTTTTTTTTCTTGTGCACTGCTGTGTGTGTGTGTGTCTTGTGCACTGCTGTGTGTGTGTGTGTGTGTGTCTTGTGCACTGTACTGTCTGTGTGTGTGTGTGTCTTGTGCACTGCTGTGTGTGTGTGTGTGTGTGTCTTGTGCACTGCTGCGTGTGTGTGTGTGTGTGTGTGTGTGTGTGTGTGTCGTGCACTGTACTGTCTGTGTGTGTGTGTGTGTGTCTTGTGCACTGCTGTGTGTGTGTGTGTGTGTGTGTGTGTGTGTGTGTGTGTGTGTGTGTCTTGTGCACTTCTTTGTGTGTGTGTGTGTGTGTGTGTGTCTTGTGCACTGCTGTGTGTGTGTGTGTGTGTGTGTGTGTGTGTCTTGTGCACTGCTGTGTGTGTGTGTGTGTGTGTGTGTGTGTGTGTGTGTGTCTTGTGCACTGCTGTGTGTGTGTGTGTGTGTGTGTGTGTCTTGTGCACTGCTGTGTGTGTGTGTGTGTGTGTGTGAGTTATTAACTCTGTTCTAAATGCACCACAGACTGTTGGAGTTGAGGCCTCCCCGGCTGTGTGTGAAAACTTTCTTCACTTTTTTATTGATAAAGTCACATCTGCCAGAACACTTATTTCACCACCTGCCATTGACCCCTCAGTGTCTGTCCCCTTCTCTGCTGTTTTCGACTCATTTCAGCCTGTGACCTTGCCCTTTGTGCTGGATATTGTTGGTCATTTGAAGCCCTCAGGCTTGCCAGTTGATAATGTCCCTCCCCGACTTCTTAAAGAGGTTTTTCAGACTGTTGGACCATCATGCACTGCAGTTATTAATAGCAGTCTGACCTCTGGAGTGGTTCCAGGTCATTTTAAACATGCTGTTGTGCAACCTTTGTTAAAAAAACCTGGGCTGGATTCTACTGTTTTGGCAAACTTCAGGCCGATATCCAAATTGCCATTTCTGTCTAAAATCTTAGAAAAGATTGTGTATTCCCAGCTCATGGACTTTTTAAATGAGCAAAATATCATTGAGATCTTCCAATCTGGCTTTAAAACATTGCACAGCACAGAATTAGCGCTTTTAAGAGTTTTTAATGACATCTTTTTAGCTACTGACTCTGGTCACTGCGTTGTCCTTGTACTGCTTGATCTGACTGCTGCTTTTGATACAGTGGACCATGAAATCCTGATTGCCCATTTGGAGCAGTGGGTGGGCATCAGAGGCACAGCTCTGGAATGGTTCAGGTCCTGCCTGTCACATCGAACCTTCTGTGTTAGTGTTGGTGACTCTGTGTCCTCCACTGTCCCCCTCTCATATGGGGTACCACAAGGCTCTGTGCTTGGCCCTCTTTTATTTTCTCTCTGTCTTCTCCCCCTTGGTTCAATTCTCAGGAAACACGGCATTTCTTTTCATTGCTATGCGGATGACACACAGATTTATGTCCCTCTTAAAAAGTCAGATGCTTACAGTATTAAGCCATATTATGCCTACATGACATTAAAGCCTGGATGTCTCTTAACTTTTTAAATTTTAATGAAAAAAAGACTGGTCATGGTCTTTGGTGGCACTTCTGTGACCCCCCTGGTTGATCTGGGTTTGTTAGCACAGTACCACAAGCCAATCACGACAAATTTGGGGGTAAAAGTGGACTCTGACCTTAAATTTGACAGCCAGATTAAATCTGTGGTAAAATCAAGCTTTTTCCAGTTGAGGCAGCTGGCAAAAATTAAAGGAACCATATGTAAGATTGTGGCCAAAACTGGTACTGCAATCACTTTCAAAATACTGAAGAGCGGTGTATCCCCTCCCCCTCCCCCTGACTCGAGGTTGCACACACGGATGGCGAAACACTACTGACTTCGTGATTAGTAGATAGATGGAGGGTGGCGCATCAGTTCAAAACACAACATGACATGACAAAACACAACATCAACAACAGTTGAGGGCTGCAACTTCACTTTTTAAATGACAATATCCTGGCTGGACTACTGTTGTCAGTGATATAAGTATTTGAAATGAACATGATTTCTTAATGTCTAGTGACATATCAGGGCCATTTTATGATTAATTGACATATTTTTCTTACATACGGTTCCTTTAAACCAGTCCTTCAAAAACAGCACTTTGAAACAGTAACCCGGCTGGATTACTGCAATGCACTTTCTATGGGGGTTAGCGGGTCCTCCGTTGCTCGTCTGCAACTGGTACAAAATGCTGCTGCCCGTCTTTTAACTAGCACACGAAAGTAGGAGCACATCTCACCTATTTTAGCTTCACTCCACTGGTTGCCTCTCCATTTTAGAATTCATTTTAAAACTCTTTTATTTGCTTTTAAAGCCATGCATGGCCTTGCCCCACCTTACCTTTCTGAGCTGCTCCACCCATACACTCCCAGCCGCTCTCTCAGGTCAGCTGACCAGCTGCTCCTGACAGAGCCCAGAGCCAGGCTAAAATCTAGAGGGGAACGAGCTTTTGCCGTTGCAGCTCCAAAACTATGGAACAATCTGCCCCTTCACATCAGACAGGCCCCTTCACTGTCTCTTTTTAAGTCCCATCTTAAAACTCACCTCTCTTCTCTGGCTTTTAACCCCAGTGTGTTGATGGTATGTAGATGTGTTGTGTGGGCAGTATATTTTATTTATTGGATTTTATTTTATTTATTGGATTTGAGTTGGTTTTTAATCTCTTTTTACTTTTATTTTAGTTTTTATCTCTTTTTTTACTTTTTTTCTACTTTTTTTACATTTATTTTAGTTAGTTTTTATCTCTTTTAATTGTAATACTTTATCCTATTATTGTGCTTCTGTGGTTTCTTGTGTGTTTCTTATCTTGCTGTACAGCACTTTGGGAACCTTGTGTTTGTTTAAACTGCTATATAAATAAAGTGGATTGGATTGGATTGTGTGTGTGTGTGTGTGTCTTGTGCACTGCTGTGTGTGTGTGTGTGTGTGTTTGTGTGTGTCTTGTGCACTGCTGTGTGTGTGTGTGTGTGTTTGTGTGTGTCTTGTGCACTGCTGTGTGTGTGTGTGTGTTTGTGTGTGTCTTGTGCACTGCTGTGTGTGTGTGTGTGTGTGTGTGTGTGTGTGTCTTGTGCACTGCTGTGTGTGTGTGTGTGTGTGTCTTGTGCACTGCTGTGCTGTGTGTGTGTGTTTTGTGCACTGCTGTGTGTGTGTGTGTGTGTGTGTGTGTGTGAGTGTGTGAACCTTGTGTTTGTTTAAACTGTGCTATATAAATAAAGTGGATTGGATTGGATTGTGTGTGTGTCTTGTGCACTGCTGTGTGTGTGTTTGTGTGTGTGTTGTGCACTGCTGTGTGTGTGTCTTGTGCACTGCTGTGTGTGTGTGTGTTTTGTGCACTGCTGTGTGTGTGAGTGTGTGTTTTGTACACTCTGCTGACTGTGTGTGTTTGTGTGTCCGTGTGTGAGTCTCTCTGCGTGTGTGTGTGTTCTGTGCACTGTACTGTGTGTGTGTTTGTGTGTCCGTGTGTGAGTCTCTCTGCGTGTGTGTGTTCTGTGCACTGTACTGTGTGTGTCTGTGTGTACAGTTAAGAACAAAAGTATTCATGTTAATTATTAATAATATTAATATTTGTCAGGAGTATGAATAATTTTGTTCTTAACTGTATGTGTTGTTTCTGTGTGTGTGTGTGTGTGTGTTGTTTTTGTGTGTGTGTGTGTGTGTGTGTGTGTGTGTGTGTGTGTGTGTATGTGTTGTTTCTGTGCACTGTGCTGACTTTGCATGTCATTCCCTGTCCCTACAGATTGTGAACCTCATCGAGGAGACCGGTCACTTCCACATCACGAACACGACCTTCGACTTTGACCTTTGCTCGCTGGACAAACCTACGGTGCGCAAACTGCAGAGCTACCTGGAGACCTCCGGAACGTCGTGAGGCCTGTCCGCAGACCTGTCATTCTCCGGTTTCTCCGCTTAGAACCTGTTATGTGGGGAGGAGAACCCACTCGCAGACGCTGACCAAAAAAAAAGAAAAAAAGAAAAAAAAACACAGAACGTGTTGTTGCAGAACCAGAAGACAAATCCCAAGAAGAGAACGCAGAACTCACCCTGAAGCCTTTCCATGTTCCCATGGCAATCAGGACACACGTGCTAAAGGACTGTGGGCTCGTCATACGAATGTTCATATTGTTCCCTTCTGTGTGTGAGTGTGTGTGAGTGTGCGTGTGCGTGTTTGTGTATGTGTGTTTGTTCTTCGGTTTTGTTTGTTGTGACGAATGCATGTTTCAATACTGCCTTGCAACCGCGTCCAGCTATTTATTACATTTTTCAACTTTTCAGGTGTGTGTGTGTGTGTTTTGTACAAGCGAATGAGAGGCATTACGTGTGTGTGTGTGTGTGTGTGTGTGTGTGTGTGTGTGAGAGTGAGTGCTCTATAGCGATCTTGTCTCTCTGGCTTAAGCGGTGGGTGAGTTGGAGTTGCGTCTCCACAGGAAGAGACGTCTTTGTGTTTCTCTGCCCCTGGCGTGGCCTTCAAAGGGCTGAGGTTCAACTTCACGCACACACACACTTACACACACACACACACATACACACACACACACACACACACACACACACACACATGTCAGAGAACCCTGGGGAAATGCCTTGCCTAATACACACACACACATACAAACACACACACACCATGAACTGCTGTTCTGATTTCAAGTGATATCAAGGTTAGGTTTACATAAATGCATCTGTTCCAAAGCTGAGGTTCAACTGCCTACACACACACACACACACACACACACACACAAGTGAAATCAAGGTTAGGTTTACATAAATGTGTCTGTTCCAAAGCTGGACTGCAGATAATGGTGATGTGTTTCAGAAAGAGCGCCGACAGCAGATAACCAGAGACCTTATTTATTTGGCCCAGGAGACTCCCGGTTCTAGGGTCTTTAGTCGGCCCAGGAGACTCCCGGTTCTAGGGTCTTTACTCGGCCCAGGAGACTCCCGCTTCTGGGATCTTTAGTCGGCCCTGCAGTCCCGGTTCCTTTTGCTTTGTTAGTCTTGTTCTGTTCTCCCTCTGCGCTTGTGATGGAACCTGATCTTTTGAGGGGGTTTTTTTGTCTTTTTTTTTTTTTAAATTGAGGAACTGAAGTTTTCATTGAACTCGTCTTGCCTTTGGGGTCGCTGAGACAAAAGCAACCCAGGAGGAGAAAACTAATGCAGAAACAAACATGGGCCTTGTACTCACAAACAAACAAACAAACAAACAAAAACAGATTGTACTGACGAGACACAGCACCTGCCTCTGCTATGCTTGAAGACACTCAGTGGCGGCCACCTCTCCTGACGTTCAGGAGTGGACGCACTGTTGTCCACGCTGTCATGGCGACAGTCGACCAGTAGGGGGGGCTGGACATATTGGCACTGTATGTAAGTAGTGTATGATTTACTTTCTCTTTTTTTTTGGTAATTTGTGGAAATGTGTATTGCTGAATGATTCATACTGTGTATATTTTTTTACCTTAATTTCCCTAATTCCATTTCTAAGCCCAAAGAAGTTTGTTTTTAGTTTATAAATATCATGATATATTGTTTATATGTGTATATAAACTTTATATGTGATGAAATGACGTCATTGTCCTTTTTTGAAGGGTGTGGGTTTGGTGCTCATGAAAGGTTATCAATTGAATTATGGCCTCAAACATCTGGCCGTGTGTGTGTGTGTGTGTGTGTGATCTATCTATCTATCTATCTATCTATCTATCTATCTATCTATCTGTGCTTTATACATCATTGATATCCTTTCACAAACGCCACCTTAATATGAATGCATGAATGACCACACTTTTTGATTGCAGAGAGTGAACACACATGAAATGGATTGTATGAATGAATGGCATTTAAACTATGCTGAATTTAACCTGTTTGCATCAAGTTTAGTTTTTTAGTTCTCCAGACAGTTTGGATGTGTGATAGAATGCAGACAGGCTTACCTGTTTGCTAACATGCTAACGTATTTTCTATCTCAACTAATCAAACTCCCCATAGTGTGAGCGTAAAAATTTGATTTATGGGCTACATTTGGAGACCTGTTCAATCTGAAGAATCTCAAGTTTGGGAAGCTTGGAGCCGTTTATTTGGAAAATTGACCTGAGACGTTTTTCCCAGAGAAGAAGAATCAGATCGCACCCACAGACGCAGCTCTGCAGCTGACTGGTCTACAGCCGCGTTGGTGGGTCTAGTAGCCGAGTCTGCTCATAGTAGCTCTGAGGCTGAGCAGCGCTTTGGCTAGGCTACCAGCATGTTAGTTACTAGGCTACCAGCATGTTGGTTACAGCGCTTTGGCTAGGCTACCAGCATGTTAGTTACTAGGCTACCAGCATGTTGGTTACAGCGCTTTGGCTAGGCTACCAGCATGTTGGTTACAGCGCTTTGGCTAGGCTACCAGCATGTTAGTTACTAGGCTACCAGCATGTTGGTTACAGCGCTTTGGCTAGGCTACCAGCATGTTGGTTACAGCGCTTTGGCTAGGCTACCAGCATGTTGGTTACAGCGCTTTGGCTAGGCTACCAGCATGTTGGTTACAGCGCTTTGGCTAGGCTACTAGCATGTTAGTTACAGCGCTTTGGCTAGGCTACCAGCATGTTAGTTACAGCGCTTTGGCTAGGCTACCAGCATGTTGGTTACAGCGCTTTGGCTAGGCTACTAGCATGTTGGTTACAGCGCTTTGGCTAGGCTACTAACATGTTGGTTTTTAATAAGAAACCTCTCTCGCTCTCTGGCCTCTTCGCTGCCAGATAAAATAAATGCAGCGATGGAGTTTTATTTTATGGGGCTTGGTAATAATAGGATAGCGTGATTCCATACGCCGCAACATAAAAGAAGGAATAAAGGCAGCCGGCGATGAGGAGTCAATAAACAGAGGAGGGGAAGGTGAGGATCTCTCATCTCGGGTCGCGTTACCCTGCTGTAACGAGCCAACACACACACACACACGCACAGCCGCGGCTTAGTGAGGTCTGTGTGCTGGCTGGAGGGGCCCCACCACCGGCTAAACGAGTGTTTCTCCCCCACGTGGAACTTGCCCACAGCCGGAGTGCGTCTGGGAGAGAGGTTTTAAACCGCTGCTGCCCCAGCAGAGGGGAAAAGTTCAGGCAAGCAGTTTATTAATACACAACTCCACTCCTGGGTCACGACTGCAAGCTCCTCTCTCAATCTCACTCACCCTCTCTCTCACACACACACACACACACTTAGGGCAGAACCGGCTGTGCTTGTGGAGTTTCATGTTTGCACAACTGGGTGGTCGACCAAAGACTGGGTTTTGGAGTTCCTCCAAATCTTCCATTTTATGAAGGGGGGTTGTGTGTGTGTGTGTTGGGGGACATGGGGTCATTTAAAGCCTTTTATCCTGAAGGATGTCATCCATCTCTGTCTCACTGGTTGCAGTCCTTATAAGAACTATTGTGTGTGTGTGTGTGTGTAGGAGGAGACGAGTGCCTAATGCAGCTGTGTGTGTGTGTGTGCTCTATAGCCTACTGCACACATGGTGGCATATCTGAAATATCACTCCAGAACCAAAGCTGATATCCTGTTCAGTTACTGACCAAACCTTACTGTGACGGAACTGCTTTGAGTTTCGTCTTCTTTTTGGGTTTTGGCCACAGAGTCAGAAGAACAGCAGCGATGCGGTGGAAATGTTGATTTAATTTTAAGGCTTACCAAATCACAGCAAGCAAGTACAGGTGATTAAGGGGAATATACTAAACAAAAATAAAAAA
>NC_055974.1:30193399-30200899 GCF_018492685.1 Alosa sapidissima
GTGTGTGTGTGTGTGTGTGTGTGTGTGTGTGCATATGCATGTGTACAGTATGTGTGTGTGCGTACATTTGTCTGTCCATGTGTCTGTGGGTTTTTCGGGAAACTGAAAAATTCCAGTGTGTTGGGCGCTTGCTCGCCAACCCCACCCCCCAACCACACACACAGACACACACACACACACACACACACACACACAAACACACACACACACACACACAAACACACACACACACACACACACACATACACTCACATGCATACAAAACACACATACACACACAAGGATACAAGGAAGCACAAATTAGGCGGAGCAACCAAAAAGGCGTCCGAACGCGGCGGCGCCAACCTGGCAACATGGCAACACACACACACACACACACTTACACAAAACTGCAAGAAGTTTCTTCATTAATCAGTAATGAATAAAGGCTCTTGTTGTTTCTTTATGTAGTTGTGTACAAGAACAGTGGGACTATTTAGCAGTCATGTTGTTTCTTTATGTAGTAATTGAATGAATACATTTTTAGAAATTGAGCAGGAGCCACTCTCCAGTAACGGCTGAGAGGAACCTCCTCAGAGAAACCTGCTCAGCCTCCTGGACACTACTGTGGCGTAGGTCTCCCTCTAGTGGTCAGGAGGTGCTAAGGAGACACGTGGAATCTAACTGGTCATGGGTGGTCCTGTCCCTCTGAGCACTGCAGGACTGGCAGTGAGGTCATCATCTGGACACCGTTCAGCAGACAGAACTTCACATGGAACTCTCATTTTGAACTCTCATATGGAACTCTCATATGGAACTCTAACATGGAACTCTCATATGGAACTCTCATATGGAACTCTAACATGGAACTCTCATATGGAACTCTCATATGGAACTCTCATATGGAACTCTCATATGGAACTCTCATATGGAACTCTAACATGGAACTCTCATATGGAACTCTAACATGGAACTCTCATATGGAACTCTCATATGGAACTCTAACATGGAACTCTCATATGGAACTCTAACATGGAACTCTCATATGGAACTCTCATATGGAACTCTCATATGGGTGTCATCAGCTACCCCCCTCACCCTCGCCCCCCTCAGACACAACACTCACCCCCTCACTCTACAGCTATGTGTGTAAGGCATTAGTGTGTGTATGGCGTGTGTGTGTGTACACCTGTGTGTAAGGCATTAGTGTGTGTATGGTGTGTGTGTGTGTGTGTGTACACCTATGTGTGTAAGGCATTAGGCATTATTGTACGTTTATGTGGTGTCCACTGCATTCAAGGCAGACGAGGAAGTAGAATAACAGCTACTGTATGTGTGTCTGCGTGCGTGTGTGTGCGTGTGTGAGGAGCCAAGTCTCAGAGCATGTGGACATGCCTTCCATTACTCAGAGTGTTGGTGACAGCCCTCTACATCTCTTACCCACCTGCTCACACACACACACACACACACACACCCGAGTGGCCAAACAAAAGTATGGGAGATATTTTAGTTCTGGTTGTCATCCTCATCTTGTCATCCCAGCTCTTCTGTAATGGACACACACACACACACACACACACACACAGACACATACTCAAACACACACATATGCGGTCAGCTTCCTTTTACAGTTAAGATTTAAAACTCAAGTTGCTGGGTAACTGAGTTAGCATGGGCTAATGGCTCTGGTCCTGAGCTAGCCTGGCCACTACCCAGTTCATGCTAACATTTAACATCTCCAAGGCCAAGTGCTAACTGCTAACATTTAACATCTCCAAGTGCTAACTGCTAACATTTAACATATCCAAGGCCAAGTGCTAACTGTTAACATTTAACATATCCAAGGCCAAGTGCTAAGTGCTAACATTTAACATCTCCAAGGCTAAGTGCTAACTGCTAACATTTAACATCTCCAAGTGCTAACTGCTAACATTTAACATATCCAAGGCCAAGTGCTAAGTGCTAACATTTAACATCTCCAAGGCCAAGTGCTAAGTGCTAACATTTAACATCTCCAAGGCCAAGTGCTAAGTGCTAACATTTAATATCTCCAAGGCCAAGTGCTAACTGCTAACATTTAACATCTCCAAGGTCTAGTGCTAAGTGTTAACATTTAACATTTCCAAGGCCAAGTGCTAACTGCTAACATCCCTGCAGTCCAGCTCAGACTAACATTCCCAAAGCCCAGCTAAGGTCAACCGCTAACCAGTAACGTTCCCAAAGCCAAGCTAAGGTCAACCGCTAACCACTAACATTCCCAAAGCCCAGCTCAGGCCAACCGCTAACCACTAACATTCCCAAAGCCTAGCTAAGGTCAACCAATAACGTTCTCTGATCCCCACTCTGTAACTGTGTCAGACACATCCCAGATACACGCCAGACACGCCACAGACGCACACACACAGACACACATGCACACACATACACGCACACACACACGCACCCCAGATACATGCCAGACACGCCACAGACACCCTGTTGCCAGGGAGTCGTAAACTCATGCACTTGTGTCCTGCTTTCCCTTTAATCACCCCAGTTCAGTCACTCTCTCACACACACACACACACACACACACACACACACACAACACACTGTGGCATATATACACAGGCACTGGCATGCACACACAAACCATCACACTCTGACACATACTTTATGTATTCACACACACACACACACAGACTCTCAAACCCTACCACAGAGTCATGTCACTGACACATTCTATGTGGAAAACTATTCTCTCCAAATGTGTGTCTCCAGAGTCAAGTGTCTGTGAAAACAAATTCTCCATTTCCAGGGGGCCAAGCACCCTGAGACCGAGAGAGAGATAGTGTGACGCTAGAAAACTTTCCCCAAGTAGAGAGAGTCTGCACTGATACTAGCGAGCTGTTCCGACCCTAATAGAGAGTGACGCACTCCCTCTAACAGATTGTTGTTTTAATGATGTAGAGATCGAGTCCATGGTGTGTGTGTATGTGTGTGTGTGTGTGTGTGTGTGTGTGTGTGTGTGTGTGTGTGTGTGTGCTGTGCTGTCTCTGGCCAGTCCAGGGGGTCACTGCTGTTGTGGGCTGTTCTACATGAAATGGGGGCCGGACGTTATGAGTCGTATCAGTCTGACCTGGATAAACCTCGTATTACATTACATTACACTACACTACACTACACTACACTACATTACATTTGTCTGACTTTGTTACATTAATACATTATATTACATTACATTACATTACACTACATTACATTACATTACATTACATTTGTCTGACTTTGTTACATTAATACATCATATTACATTACACTACATTACATTTGGCTGACACAGTTTTAACCAAAGCGACTAACATGGTAAACAGTTTAAGCTTTTTAAAGCAATTCTCTCAAAAAATCTAGGACAATTTAAAAAAGGTAGAGTACAATAAGAAAAAGTGCATCAGTTCCATCACTGCTGACAGCGTCCTGTGGGTCTGACGGTGTGTGTGTGTGTGTAGTAGACAGAGGGGCATTGGGTCTAGTCTTACTGCTAAAGGGCCTGAGAACTGACAGATCCAGTGCTAACTGGTAGCATCATCACCTGGTATGGGAACTCCACAGTTAGAGATTGTAGTACTCTGCAGAGAGTAGTGCGCTCTGCTGAACGTACTATAAGAACTCAACTCCCTGCTCTACAAGATATCTATTCCAGAAGAGTACTCCTAAGAGCCCAAAAGATTTTGAAGGACTCTTCTCATCCTAACAATGGATTATTCCTACCGCTGAAATCAAGAAGACGCCCCCCCCCCACACACCTACATGACTTTTAGCACTTTTACATCCCTCTCCCTATGCTACAGACCTTTTATTTATTTTCTTATTTCATCACACGTCAAAAACACACACACACACACACACATCTGACTTTCTCCAACTTTTGCACATCTCCATAGAACTTTTTATTTATTATTTTTGATTTCTCCTCCATCTATCTACCCATGTCCAAGACACACACACACACACACAGTCACTGCTCCACTCCCCTCCCGCCCACACACACATCTTCACTGTCATCACTCACATACATCATACATACAGTACTCTGCTTGCAATAGTAAGTCCCTTCACCATACTTGCAGTACACTGCCCCCCCTCTCCCCTACACAGCACATTATTTCATCAGGAAGATTCTCCAACACACATCCCCAACATACTTACAGCACACTGCCCCCCCCCCAATACACAGCACATTGTCTCATGAGGAAGCTTCTCCAACACACATATTGCACACTGCCTTCTCCCCACATACACAGCACACTATCCCATCTCCCCTGTCATCCTCCCAACACACACACCAAGACCCCTGGCAGTTGGGTTAGCCCCTTGAGCCGTGGATCTGCCCAAGGTTTCTTCCTTGGTTAGGGAGTTTTTCCTTGCCCCTGTTGCTCTTGGGTGCTCCTTGTTGGTGCCCCCCCCCCCCCCCCCCAATCCCAATCCTCCCCCACCTTTTTTATGCAGCCCTTGCCACTTAATCTACTAAACCCCTCTTCGACTGCACTTTTTACCCCCCCCCCCCCCCCCCATAAATGCACAAATAGGCTGACACCAGTGCAGTGATAATTTCACTGCATTTCTTACTTCCAGTAACTATATGCATGTGACAATAAACTTCCTTGTATCCTTGTAAGTGTCCTTAGGTCCCCTGGGCTCAGGTCTGGGTGTTGTGCTGGTGGGTGACCTTTGACCCCTGGAAAGCCCCTGGAACAGCATGATCAGTGGAGACGTGAGACGTCAGTATTACAGTGTGTGTGAGAGTGTGTGCGTGTGTGTGTGTGCGCGAGTGAATGTGTGTGTGTGTGTGTGTGTGTGCGAGTGAATGTGTGTGTGTGTGTGTGTGTGTGTGTGTGAGTGAGTGAGTGTGTGTGTGAGAATGTGTGTGTGTGTGTGAGAGAGAGAGAGAGCAAGAGAGAGTGTGTGTGTGTGTCTGTGTGCGTGTGAGAGAGAGAGTGTGTGTGTATGTGTTTGTGTGTGTGTGTGTGTGTGTGTGTGTGAGAGAGAGAGCTGGGGGAGGTGTAGGGTGGTAATGGGAGTAGGCTTGTGGTTTGCTGGTGCCAGGCAAGGTGTCAGGATCATCATGGAGACAGAGTCCGAAGTTACCCCTCCCCACACACACATTTAACCCCCCCCCCCCACCCCCACACACACACATTTTACCCCCCACACACACACACACATCCCACACACACACACCACACACACACATCTCACCCCCCTCCACACACACACACCCATACACACACACACACCACACACACACATCCCCCCCCCCCCCACACATACATCTCCTCCCCCAAACTCCCCCCCCCCCCTCCCACCCACACACACACTGTTTATTTACTTGCACGTACTCAGGGCAACTCATACACACACACACACACATACACACACCTCACCCAACACCCCAACTGATACACTCACACCTCTACACATGTAACTCAAACACACACACACAGACGGACATGCATGTATGCCTCATATATCCTCATTACCTTCTAAAGCTTACACCACTCAGACCTACACACACACACACACACACACACACAGCATCAGCGAAGGGTAAGTGATTCTGCTTCATGGCCCCATTTGACCATCAGGACTACAGCCTGACCGCTGGAGGTGGGAAGCACACTGTGCAGGGACCAATGAGACGCACGCCAGACGGCCTGAAGCAGACGTCCAGCATCACCTTTTTTTTTTTTTTGAATTTAAATATGTTTATTTATTAGACATACGTTTACGCTAAGAATGTGTCAAGATGGTCCAAAAGAAATGTAACTATTTTCATTGTGTGCTTGTCATTTAACAGAAAGCACAGAGGTAAACAGAAAGTTTTTAACTTTTAAAGAGGTCTCAAACTTGAGGTTTAAGTAAACTGTATGAAGGAATGTGGTTCAAGCCGGGGTGTGGCCCCAAGGTATGTGTGAAGAGGAAATGGGGACTGTGGTCCCAGTTTAAGCGTGAGGATAAGATGCACTGCATCCCAGTTACTCTTCATGTTCTTCATACCCGTCTGGGAGGGCATTCACTTCGGGGTTGTGACGTCCAGCATCACCTTACAGACAAGATGGCCGCCAAGGGCCCAGTGGATTGAGGCCGTGGACGCAAGTCATGACGCTTTACTGCCACGCAAAGGAAGTTGTCTGACCCTGATGGCTGAAGCTGTCTAACCCTGATGGCTGAAGTTGTCTATCTCCACCCTGATGGCTGAAGTTGTCTATCTCCACCCTGATGGCTGAAGCTGTCTAACTCCACCCTGATGGCTGAAGCTGTCTATCTCCACCCTGATGGCTGAAGCTGTCTATCTATCTCCACCCCAATGGCTGTAAAAATTAACACCCCATTTCCACACAGCCTCTCAGTAATCTCCACGGGGTGGTCAGCCTGCACATCCAGGGTGGCCGCTAGGAAGGGCCTGTTTATCTGGCCCTACGCTGTGTATAAAAATGTACCTCTAGAGTGGCAAAAGTCAACTTGTTGCCTTGAGGAAATAGTCTGAGTGCAGCACCCCCCCCCCCCCCACACACACACACACACCGCTATTCTGGTGTTTTACTACCACCCTGAAGGAGACGTCTGCCTCTGGTCCGACACACGATGAGACGCCTGAGAACACAGACATGGCTGAGTCTACTGCTTTCTCTATCACTCACACACACACACACACACACACACACAATGAGATGCACACACACACACACACGTAGCCAGGTTAGAGCCAGATCACAGCCAGGTTAGAGCCAGATCAGCCCGATAGCCCCCATACCCCTGACTGGGTTGTCATGCCGATAGCCCCCATACCCCTGACTGGGTTGTCATGCTGATAGCCCCCATACCCCCGACTAGGTTGTCATGCCGATAGCCCCCATACCCCCGACTGGGTTGTCATGACATGCTGGCTAAAATGCTAATAATACCCCTATCTGTTTACATGTGCTTAGCCACATGCTACACGGCCGGCCAGCTATGTGGAGAACACAGGAGTAAATATATTCAGTGCATGTAGGTACATGACCAGGGCTAAAGTTATTGCGGTGGCGTCATATGGAAACTCGCTCCAGATGACCCAAACCTGACGGAGAAACGCATTTATTTCTGGCCAAGCCAAGCCACTGGCCTAACGGCCGCCTGACGAGCAAGGCCAAGCGGATGGACGCTGAGCTGGTGGTGGAAACAACAACTCAACAGCAGGTTATACAACACAGGGCCTATACATCTGCATATGGGCTATACATACAGCACAGCCTATACATCTGCATATGGTCTATACATCTGCATATGGGCTATACATCTGCATATGGGCTATACATATACAGCACAGCCTATACATCTGCATATGGTCTATACATCTGCATATGGGCTATACATCTGCATATGGGCTATACATATACAGAACAGCCTATACATTTGCATATGGGCTATACATATACAGCACAGGTCTATACATCTGCATATGGTCTATACATCTGCATATGGGCTATACATATACTGTAC
>NC_055974.1:30205899-30255899 GCF_018492685.1 Alosa sapidissima
GGGATTTGTGTTGGAGAAGCTTCCTGATGAAATATGCTGTGTATGTAGGGGGGGGGGGGCAGGGACTTACTATTGCAAGCAGAGTACTGTATGTATGATGTATGTGAGTGATGACAGTGAAGATGTGTGTGTGGGCGGGAGGGGAGTGGAGCAGTGAACACCTGGCAATGCTTCCATAATGGTCTTCACATTTAGACTAGAGAATTGTCTTTTGGGGGCTCCTGGGCGCTGGGTTGTTTTTATAACTCACATATTCCCCAGCACAGAGCTGGGCGCTGGGTTGTTTTTATAACTCACATTTTCCCCAGCACAGAGCTGTGGCCTACTGCTTAGAGAACACAACAGCATGAAGACTCCACACAGGTTCCCTTCTGCAGAGGTGGATAGAACGCTTCATAAGAGTCGCTTATCTAGAACCTTATTGTCTTATTAGTTCCATTCTGTATGATCTGTGTGAGAGAGTCTGACTGACCAGAGTTATGTAGAACCTCAGAGTGTTCCGTTGGTTCTGTTCTTTAAGTGTGTTCTATTTTGGAACCTGATCTGTGTGTCAGCCAGACTGACCACATGTTAAAATTAGAGCACCCTGGTATAATCTGTGGTCAGTGTCTTCGGCGCCTTCATGGTGTGTCATTGGTCAAGAAGATGCAGGGCAAGTGAGTGTGTGTGTGTGTGTGTGTACAGTATGTGTGTGTGTGTGTGTGTGTGTGCTGTCGACAGGAATCTTCAGCTGTCGCTGGAGAGAAAGAGAAGTGTTTGGTCACCACCACAGACACACACACACACACACACACACACACACACACACACACACACTCCCACATACTCGCACTTCAGACGCACACACACACACACACACAGTCTCTCTCACACACAGTCATACTTCAGACACACACTCTCTCTCTCACACACACACATATTCACTCACTCCCTCTCACACACACAAACACACTCATACTTCAGACACACACCCTCTCTCTCACACACACACACATTCACTCACTCTCTCCCACAAACACACATTTGTACTTCAGACACACACTCTTACTCTCTCTCTCTCTCACACACACATATTCACTCACTCCCTCTCACACACACATTTGTACTTCAGACATACACCCTCACTATCTCACACACAGACACACACACACACATACACACATGCACACACAGACACAAACACATACACACACACACACACACACACACACACACACACACACACACACACACACACACACACAGACACACACAGACCACACACACACACACACAGACCACACACACACACACACACACACACACACACACACACACACAGACCACACACACACACACAGACACACACACACACACAGACACACACACACTTGTACTTTCTCTGCCTCCCTGCCATTTTCTCATCTGCACCCTCTTGCGTCCTACTCAATGTTCCCGACCGGTAGCGCGACAATGTGACGTCAAAATGACGTAGATCTCTCTGGCGCGCCAGGGTTTTGGCCGAGTAGCGCACAGTAGCGCACCACTCTATTTTTTTCAGCTGAGTGCGACAAACCGGAAACCGGAAGATAGACTAGTTCGAGGGCAAGCGAGAGTTGCAGTTCAGAGGACCGTTTTGTTACAGTCGTGAAGCCTTTTCACAACAGCGACACCTCTGTTCAGGAGAATATTACAACTAGTGTGGTGACCACCACGCGCGAGTATAAATGGTTACGACGCTCCCGTGACGTCACATTGTTGCGCTACAGGTCGGGAGTGGTGAGTATGTAGAAGCCTTCTCTCTCTCTCTCTCTCTTTCTCTCTCGCTCTCTCTCTCTCTCTCTCTCTCTCTCGCTCTCTCTCCCTGCTAGTGTATGGTGGAGACCGGTGTTCTATAGTGGAGACCAGTGTTCTATTCAGGAGACCAGTGTTCTATCTCCCTGCTAGTGAATGGTGGAGACCGGTGTTCTATAGTGGAGACAGGTGTTCTATCTCCCTGGTAGCGAATTGTTGAGACCAGTATTCTATTTTTCCTGGCATTATAGTCCAGACGGGGTTCTATCTCCATGGTAACGTTGTGTATGTTGCAGACGGGTGTTCTATCTCCATGGTAACGTTGTGTATGTTGCAGACGGGTGTTCTATCTCCATGGTAACGTTGTGTATGGTGCAGACGGGTGTTCTGTCTCCCTGGTAAAGCTGTGTTCACTTCTCTCCCATGCGGCTGTGTGTTTCTATGGCTGTCCCTCACCCACAGAGGCATTCAAAGCTGCTGACGTGTGTGTGTGTGTGTGTGTGTGTGGACTAGCTGTCAAATTAGCCTCTCATTCAACAGGGCCCTGAGAATAGAGTAGTATGCCTTTATCAAGCTCTGCCTCCCTGGAGTCTGGGAGCATGTGCACGCACACACACACACACACACACACACACACACACACACACACCAATGCTACACTGCGCACACACACACACTCTCTCTCTCTCTCTCACACACACACACACACACACACATACTACACTGTGCATCACTTTGGATAAAAGTGTCCAGTCTGCTGCATGACTAAAAGTAATGGTCAGATGGGACCCTATGATGGTCACGGCGGGTCCAGTGCTGTGCTGTGTGTAATGCATCCCCACTGCTGTCCAGTGCTGTGCTGTGTGTAATGCATCCCCACTGCTGGTATTTATAGTGCAGACCCCACATCACACAGAACAGCATGGCCTACTGCCCACAGAACACAGAACAGCATGGCTGCCCACAGAACACAGAACACAGAACAGCATGGCCTACTGCTCACAGAACACAGAACACAGAACAGCATGGCCTACTGCCCACAGAACACAGAACAGCATGGCCTACTGCCCACAGAACACAGAACACAGAACAGCATGGCCTACTGCCCACAGAACAGCATGGCCTACTGCCCACAGAACACAGAACACAGAACAGCATGGCCTAATGCCCACAGAACACAGAACAGCATGGCCTACTGCCCACAGAACAGCATGGCCTACTGCCCACAGAACACAGAACAGCATGGCCTACTGCCTACAGAACACAGAACACAGAACAGCATGGCCTACTGCCTACAGAACACAGAACACAGAACAGCATGACCTACTGCCTACAGAACACAGAACAGCATGGCCTACTGCCTACAGAACACAGAACAGCATGGCCTACTGCCCACTGCCTACAGAACACAGAACAGCATGGCCTACTGCCTTCAGAACACAGAACACAGAACAGCATGGCCTACTGCCTACAGAACACAGAACAGCATGGCCTACTGCCTACTGCCTACAGAACACAGAACAGCATGGCCTACTGCCTACAGAACACAGAACACAGAACAGCATGGCCTACTGCCTACAGAACACAGAACAGCATACAACAAATGCCTGTGTGTGTGCTGCGATCATATGACACTGTGTGTGTGTGTGTGTGTGCTGCGATCATATGACACTGTGTATGTGTGTGTGTGTGTGTGTGTGTGTGTGTGTGTGTGTGTGCTGCGATCATACGACACTGTGTGTGTGTGTGTGTGTGTGTGTGTGTGTGTGTGTGTGTGTGTGTGTGTGTGTGTGCGATCATACGACACACCTGTGTGTGTGTGCTGCAATCATACGACACTGTGTGTGTGTGTGTGTGTGTGTGTGTGTGTGTGTGTGTGATCATACGACACACCTGTGTGTGTGTGTGTGTGTGATCATACGGCACTGTGTGTGTGTGCGCTGCGATCATGTCTCTGTGGTGGACCTAGTCATGACTTTAGTGCTGGTGTTATTCTAAGGCTTTAAAAAAACAGACTTGAGCCAGACTTGAGCCAGACTTGAGCCTTGAGTCAATGTGAATATCCAGTCGGCAGACCACAGTAAAGGTGGCATATCTATAATACTGTACACTGGCATATCTATAATAGACTGACATATCTATAATACTGTACACTGGCATATCTATAATAGACTGGCATATCTATAATACTGTACACTGGCATATCTATAATAGACTGGCATATCTATAATACACTGGCATGTCTATAATACACTGGCATGTCTATAATACACTGGCATATCTATAACACACTGGCATATCTATAATAGACTGGCATATCTAACACACTGGCATATCTAATACACTGGCATATCTATAATAGACTGGCATATCTAACACACTGGCATATCTAATACACTGGCATATCTATAATACACTGGAATGTCAATAATACACTGGCATATCTATAATACACTGGCATATCTAATACACTGGCATATCTATCTAGGGTCCTGTGTAATACTGACATATCTATAATACACTGCCATATCTATAATACACTGGCATAACTACCTAGGGTCCTGTGTCTGGCATATCTACAATACACTGGCATATCTAATACTCTGGCATATATAAATAATACACTGGCATATATATAATAGACTGGCATATCTACAATACACTGACATAGCTATAATACACTGACATATCTATAATACACTGGCATATCTATCTAGGGTCCTGTGTAATACACTGGCATATCTATAATAGACTGGCATATATATAATACATTGGCATATCTATAGCACACTGGCATATCTATAATACACTGGCATATCTATCTAGGGGAGCTGTCCACTCGTGTGTGGTTCTGAAGTTGCTTAAAGTGTCTTTTTCTTCACCATTATAAAAAGGATATTTTCTTGACCATTTAAAAGGTAATGCTTTGTTTGTTTCTGTGATCCCTTGTAAAACTAATTCCTACCACTAAACTACCACCGTGAGGTCGTCCATGCTTTTAGCACAGCTCTGGGCAATGAAACGGGTTACGTGGACTAAACCACCCACTATTCTCGGATCAGTCGGTCTTATGTCATGTGTTGTGCTACTGCCGGGCCGGCACGCTCCCAGTAGGCTATATCCCGTATCGGTGCGTAAACCCCCGTTCATCCCGGGGTCAATCATCACGACCGGGCTCCGTGGCCCGAGCTGCACTCCATTCCGCGTGGCCCGCTGACAGACATGATCCTACACCGTCGCCTGATAATTGGAGTGTTTTCCCCCTCCCCTCGCTCACATGATGCGCTAAACTCTTACAGTTTCTCACATTGAGAGAGTTATGTCCACAGACATATTAAGAGCACCTGTGGAGCCGGCGGCTGTTTTTTAGCGTACATATTTGTGTCGGGCATTAAGCCTTGTCTGCAGTATGTAACAAAACACGCTGCACATAACATCCTGGTTTAAAATAGCCATTTTCGCATTTCGTCACCATCGCTATATTTGTAGGCTAGCAAGTATGGATTTTAAAGACCAAGGGCAACATGTATCCCACAGACAACAGTGGCGCGCGCGGGGATAAGCGCCGAGTCCACTCTGGATATCTGCGAGCCATCACAACTTACACGCGCAGCCTGAGTCCTGTCTTTTTTAGGAATTCCCGGGGTTTTGTCGGTAGGCTCGATATACAGAGGGGGGCGGTTGCGCACTGGCGACTACTGGCGCACATTCCCATCTGTTTTGCGCACTTTTGTCCCACGCGCAGCTCTGGAATGCGCGAACTGCTTCTGTCGCCAGAGGCATCTGAAATGACAGTCTCGAGCGCCACACAAACAACTGTCGGTGAGAGAGGCTGCAGAGCCCGAGGACACCGCTAGAACACGCAGGCGGAAAGCAGGTGGAGTTCCAGGACCGTGTGTGTGGCTTCCTATTCTGTGTCAGATTGGGATTTTTCCCCCTTTTCACCAGCAGCACATCGGGGATTAAATACAAGGGACAATGGAAGCCTCTGAGAAGACCCTAATCTACCAGGAAGACGCTGATCCCGTTAGGAAGCTGATGACCAACACCTATTTAAACACGACCACGGGGCCAGAAGAAGGCGAATATGTGGATTTAAACAATTTGTTGGATGTTAAGGTGGGCGACATGAAAACAGTCAAAGTAACTTTTACAGGCGAAGGGGGACAGTTGGCCATATATAAAAGCAGCTCCGTTTCAAACGGTTCGCCTTCGATGAACAACGCGTCCGGGGAGGTCGAAGACTCCGGTAAATCAGCCGACCCTGCCACCATTGACAGTAAATCTATTAATCACCAAAGCTCGGGGGACGTCAGAGCGGAGAGTGCCGCGTCAGGCTCGTTTGAAACAGCCTCCTCCGAAGCTCCTGACGCCACTGACAACTTCATGGACTGCCCGGAATCACCCACCACCATGCCGGACCCCTCTGCCGTGCCTCGGTCCCAGACCGCGCCGCCCAATATCGACACAGAAACCACATGCATGGACAAAGAATTACAATACACCGACATGAATCTAGGCAACAAAAGCGACTCGGAGGACGACGTTACTGTAGTGATGTCTGGCGACTGTACACCCAATATCGCCGAGGACGAGTTTCATTACATTACGACACATGAAATCCAGCTTTCCGAGTTAGACCATGATGTTGACTATGAGTTTGAGTCGGGATCCAGCTGGGAGATTGAGGACGACCACCAAGTTTACTCGTTTGTGGATTATGCCTCTTTTGACAGTGATGAAACGGCGGGGGAGGACGGAGCTTTAGCTCGACTGAAAGGCAATCAGGCAACGGGTGCAAATAGGAGCCTAGCAGCCGTCAGCAGTCTGCCTGAAAGCGATCCGCGCGAGACGGACAAATGCGCCATCTCAGATGAGAGTCTGTCAAAGCACCAAAACGGCGCTGGGAACGCCGCAGGGCAGATCCACCTGTCAATCAAAGCCACTTCCCGCGCTATAAATGAGCCTAGCAACGGCCAAGAAAAGGAAAACATTCTTTATCATGCCGCGCATACTGGAGACATGAGTTTTTTCAGGAGCGCGGATACTAACTCGGATAAACTGGCTGAAAGCGCGAAATGTTACATAGCCCTCCCCAGCCGCCTGCACTTTGGTAGAAAATTGAAAGGCAAAGATGCTCACGACTACTCCAGTGGCGCGTCCAGCGCGGTCAGTGAGCTGGACGACGCAGATAAGGAAGTGCGTAACTTGACTGCCCGCGCGTTTAAGAGCCTGGCTTACCCCTATTTTGATACAATAAATTTCAGCACCTCCAGTGAGTCCTCGCTCTCCGAGGGCATTAACAGGTGGTCCACGTTTGTTGACCTTAAGTATGGCAACGTGAACATGACAAAGGGACGTCATTCAAACCTGATGTCCCATAAAAGCACATCAAACTTTAAACTGGGCCAGCATCAAGACAGTAAGGGCATTGCCGGGATGACACTCGCCAGTATGAGAGCGCCCCCGGTCGAGGTTTTTGCGCTGAATGGCAATCTCGTTGACCCCAAAAACGCAGCATCTGCTAGGAAAAAAATCGAACTGATGCAGAAACTCGGCCAGGGCAAAGGCGGCGTGATTACGCTCACGGAAACACTGAATTTTCACTGCAACGTTCAGTCGGAGATGTCGGGAAGTGAAAGGCGCGCGAAATTTGCGCAAAATGCAGCCGGATCACGTTCCACAGATGAAGTTACCAACACCTTGCCAAGCGGCCAGGGGAGAGCGGCCAGCCAGCAAGCCTGCAATGCGGGGGAAACCATGGAAGGCACACACAAGAAAGCAATATTCGCATCGAGCCTTCTCAAAAATGTCATTTCTAAGAAAATGCAATTTGAGCAGGAGCGCAAGATGGAGAGGGGGGAGATCCGCGAGCAGTTCCGAGGCTCGTCTCCCTGTGTTTCGTGTTATGAGAACGAAAACCCGAAAACGGAAAAAACTTCCCGGGGCTTGCAGAGACAAGGCTCGAGACACTCTGAAGGAGATTCGGACTATACCATCGTTTGTTTAGATGACCTGGGCGACATAGTGGACAGTAGTTCGTGCGATGCCAAGGACGACAACCGCAGAGATGCCACCTTAACTCTTGCATCAGAAACGAATTTAGAATCGACAAATGAAGCAGGAATCGATACTAAAAAAGGAGCATTCGAAGCGTCCAAAAGCACGCTGCTTCGAAGCCAAAATAGCGCATTCAGATCCTGGAGGGACGGCGAGCTAGAGTTTCAAAAGGAACATAAAAACGATAAAACGCCGGAGGGGAAGCTGCCACCGCCTCACGACAACTTGGGAGAAACGGACTTAGACGGGGATTCGGGCAAGAGCAAGCTCACTAAAATGTCGCATTTGTTTCTGCCAAGTATCCAAGTGGTGTCGAATGAGGGTGAACTTTGTAAAGGTCTCCCGAATGTGAATTATTCACTGGGAGAGGGCGGAGGGCTGGGACGTCGCCCTTCCGACAATACCCTCTTTGTCCCAGACAACGCACGGAGTGTGGTAACGTCGAAGTCACCCGAAATCAAGATAAGTTTACGGAGCGTCAAAGACAGCAAAAGCGACCCGTTCAACATCGCCAAGCTGCTAACGCCCAATATAGGCTGCAACGCAGTCAACCTTATCAAGACATCTGACGACTCCAAATGCCAAGCGCTTGCCGCGGTGCTAAAGGGGGAGCCGTCCGACAAAGTGCCTCACTTCACGGTCAGAGACATTAGAGACAACAAGGGTAAGCTCCAGACTCCTATCCACCAAGTTAGGGACGTGCGCAAATTGGTGAAAAGCTCATATCACTTTGTTTCTTTGGATAATAACGAGAGCAAGTCTGCTGTCGCGGGTCTTGACCTTAACACAGAGCAAAAGACATTCAAACAGAGTCCATATCGCAATCCGGCATCACTTTCCCCCATAGTTATAAAATGTCAGTCAGTGAATACAAATAGCAGTGTTAGGCAATCTGGAAATTTAATCGAGGTTTCTAAACGTAGACTTGGAGAAGATATACAGGAGTTAGACAGGTCCTCTCCTCAATTACCGATAGAGGGCGCCAGAAACGGCACGACACTTGTGCAGAGACCCACGAGCAGAGCTTACTCCGTCAACACAAAACAAGCAAGAGGCGAGCCGTCGGACGGAACCGGCGGCCTGAACATTGAGACCAGAACCGGGATGAGGAGACAGGAGAAAGCCAGCGAGGCTGGGGAGAAGAAGCCAGAAAACAAGATGGCCAACCAAGCCGCTCTGGAGAAGCTGCAGGCCGCCGTGAAGACCATGGAGCAGCTGTACGTGTTCGACCGCAACGAGTGGAAGAGACGGGCCGAGCCGCTGTCCCAGCCCCTCATGGACAGCCACGTGCTGTCACTCATCACCAGCGAGGAGCAGGGTCCCGCCCCCGCCACCGAGGATGCTGGGAGTGCCGCCGTGCTCGCCGCCATGGCAACAGCAGGCAGCAGTGCAGACAAGCCGGCGCCGAGGGACTCGTACTCCAACGTGGACAAAAGCCCCGCCCCCGCTGCGTCCGCCTTCTCTCCGTTCCTGGCCGAGAGGAACGGGCACCGGACGCCCACCCTGCTGCCCGGCCAGAGGGCCGTTCCCACGGTCACCACGTCCAGCGCGGTGCGTGCCCCTCAGACGCCCTCCTCCATGCCGCCGGCCGCCCACACGCCCAAGGGCTTCGTGCCCATCTCGGCCAAGCTGCCCGTCTCGCTGAAGATCTCGCAGGCGCGCCGGGCGTCCGAGGAGCGCAGCAGCGACGCCGACCGGTCCCTGGGGGGCACCCAGAGCTCCACGGGCGAGTCCGAGAACTACCTGACCATCCCCGTCAAGCCGCAGGCCAGACCCGGCGTGGCGGTTGCCGCGAGCAACAGCATCGGCAGCAGCGGCGGCCGGGAGAAGTCCGTCTACACGTTCACCTCCTCGTCCGCCGCACCGTCCGGCGGCGCCAAGCCACAGCGGCACGCGTCCAGCCCCCCAGCCCACCTGCCGCACGGGGTCTCTCGCCGGCACGCCCAGGGGTCTCGCCAGTCTCCGCGCCGCACCGCTGTCGTAATGGAGACGCGCTCGCCGGACACGCCGCCCACCGCCACCATCTACCACCACTCGGTCCCCATGGCGACGGCTCAGCCGCAGGTCATCTGCTTCTCCCCCTCCGTCCAGCACGCGCCGGTCGGCATGGCGACGGTGGAGGCCTTCGGGGGACACACGCAGCGCAAGATGCTGCTGGACCCCACCACGGGCAGCTACTACCTGGTGGACACGCCGGTGGCATCGGCCGCCACGCGGCGCCTGTTCGACCCCGAGACGGGTCAGTACGTGGACGTTCCGCTGCCCCCAGCGGCTCCTCCTCCTCCGCAGCAGGTCATGACCCCCGTGCCCTTACCCATGTCCCCCCTGGCGCTCAGCCCTGGCGCCTACGGGCACCACGCTACGCTGCCCTACGTCTTCTACCCCGGCTTCATGCCCTCGCCCACGCTCATCTCGGCGCGCATGCCCTCCCAGATGACCGTGCAGGGCGGCGAGGTCGGGCTGGACGAGCGCAGGAGTGACAGGGCCAGCGTGGGGCAGCAGGGCGACGGAGTCTACGTGGAGAGCCCCTACTACGTGCCCACGGGGGCGCGGGCAGGGTACGGGCAGCAGCAGGGGCAGCAGCAGGGGGCAGGAGGGGGGGGCAAGCAGCCGGTCATCAGCATCATGTCTCAGCAGGGCCCCCGCATCATCGCACCCCCCTCCTTCGACGGCACCACCATGAGCTTTGTGGTGGAGCACCGGTGAACCGCTGACCGGTGAGTAGCTCGGCTCCTCCTCCTCTCTTTTCATCCTTTCTTCATCCATCCCTTTCTCTCTTTTCCTGCATTCTCTCTCTTCATGTTGTTTTCTCTTTTCTCTCACCAGTGAGTGTGTGTGTGTGTGTGCATATGTGTGTGTGTGTGTGCATATGTGTGTGTGTGTGTATGTACGTGTGTGTGTTTATATATATGTGTGTGTGTGTGTGTGTGTGTGTGTGTGTGCGCATATGTGTGCGTGTGTGTGTGTGTGTATGTACATGTGTGTGTTTATATATGTGTGTGTGTGTGTGTGTGTGTGTGTGTGTGTGTGTGTGTGTGTGTGTGCATATGTGTGCGTGTGTGTGTGTGTGTGTGTGTATGTGTGTGATTAACACCTGCTCGTGTTTCTGCAGAGGTGTTGTAATGTGACAGTATGGCCGACATGTAATAAGTCAATCAGGGGGTTTCAGTTCACACACACACCAGGTGAAAGGTTTCAGTTCACACACACACACACACACACACACACCAGGTGAAGGGTTTCAGTTCACCAGTTCACACACACACACACACAAACACACACACCAGGTGAAGGGGTTTAGTTCATACACACACACACACACACACACCAAGTGAAGGGTTTCAGTTCACACACACACACCAGGTGAAGGGGTTCAGTTCACACACACCAAATGAGTCAGTTATCCATACACCCACACTACACCCATTCTAGAGCACAGATGCAGGTGTGTGTGTGTAATCAGTGCAGGTTATGTGTTATTAGTGCAGGTTATGTGTGCAGGTTATGTGTGCAGGATGCAGGTTATGTGTGCAGGTTATGTGTGCAGGATGCAGGTTATGTGTGCAGGATGCAGGTTATGTGTGCAGGTTATGTGTGCAGGATGCAGGTTATATGTGCAGGATGCAGGTTATGTGTTATTAGTGCAGGTTATGTGTGCAGGATGCAGGTTATGTGTGCAGGTTATGTGTGCAGGATGCAGGTTATGTGTGCAGGATGCAGGTTATGTGTTATTAGTGCAGGTTATGTGTGCAGGATGCAGGTTATGTGTTATTAGTGCAGGTTATGTGTGCAGGTTATGTGTGCAGGATGCAGGTTATGTGTGCAGGATGCAGGTTATGTGTGCAGGTTATGTGTGCAGGATGCAGGTTATGTGTGCAGGATGCAGGTTATGTCTGCAGGATGCAACTACTAACTCCATCTTCCGGGTCCATCCTTGACCCACCAGGGGCGTCCCACTGGAGCTGCTGTGGGCCTTGTGTTGCCTTGCGTTGCCTTGCGTTGCGTTGCCTTGTGTTGCGTTGCGTTGTGTTGCGTTGTGAGATACACAGCTCAACTCAGTGGGTTTAAAACTTGACAAGTTCAAAAGGGATTTCACTGCAGCTTCAGCACAGTTTACATTGTACTCTTTGTGTTCAGACCTTACATGTCACCGTGAACATAAGCACCTATAGTGTGTGCATGTGTGTGTGTGCGTGTGTGTGTGCGTGTGTGTGTATGTGTGTGCGTGTGTGTGTGTGTGTGTGCGTGTGTGCGTGTGTGCGTGTGTGCGTGTGTGTGTGTGTGTATGTGTGTGTGTGTGTGCGTGCGTGTGCGTGCGCGTGCGCGTGCGTGTGCGTGCGTGTGCGTGCGTGCGTGCGTGTGTGTGAGTGTGCGTGTGTGCGTGTGTCTGCCTCTGTCTTAAAACATTATTTGCTAAAAACAGATTATGTGCTTGACTACTTGCGACTCCACCTCGGATTTCTGACCAGCCGGATAGAAGTGTGTGTGTAGTCTTTTCCCTGCTGAACACAGACACACACACACACACACACACACACACATACATTCTGATGAAGGACGCCAGGTGTGTGGTGTAGTCTTTAAGTCTTTATCTGCTATTTATAAAAACAGATTATCTGCCTGACACCCCACTAGCAACTCCACCTCAGATTCCTTACCAGACCGATATGCATGTGTGTGTGTGTGTGTGTGTGTATTATTCTCCTGAACACACACACACACACACACACACGCAGATGAGAGGGCCGGTGGCTGTGTGGGGTGTTTATGGTGCTGCATTCATGCTAGATGGGAGGTCTTAGAGGCCCATAACTCAGCCAGGGGAGGAGCAGGGTCACACTCAGGGGCTTAACCCTATAGACAGGAAGTGGCAGAGAGTGTGCTGTGTGTGTGTTGTGACAGGAGAGAGTGTGTTGTGTGTGTTGTGTATGTGTTGTGTGTACTGTGTGTGTGTTGTTACAGGAGAGAGTGTGTTGTGTGTGTTGTGTATGTGTTGTGTGTACTGTGTGTGTGTTGTTACAGGAGAGAGTGTGTTGTGTGTGTGTTGTGACAGGAGAGAGTGTAGTGTGTGTGTTGTGTGTGTGTTGTGACAGGAGAGAGTGTGTTGTGTGTGTTGCGTGTGTGTGTGTTGTGACAGGAGAGAGTGTAGTGTGTGTGTTGTGACAGCAGAGAGTGTAGTATGTGTGTGTTGCGTGTGTGTGTGTTGTGTGTGTTGTGACAGGAGAGAGTGTAGTGTGTGTGTTGCGTGTGTGTGTGTTGTGTGTGTTGCGTGTGTGTGTGTTGTGTGTGTTGTGATAGGAGAGAGTGTAGTGTGTGTGTGTTGTGACAGGAGAGAGTGTGTTGTGTGTGTGTTGTGTGTGTGTGTTGTGACAGCAGAGAGTGTGTTGTGTGTATGTTGTGTGTGTGTGTTGTGACAGCAGAGAGTGTATTGTGTGTGTGTTGTGTGTGTGTTGTGTGTGTGTGTTGTGACAGCAAAGAGTGTGTTGTGTGTTGTGACAGGAGAGAGTGTAGTGTGTGTGTTGTGACAGAAGAGAGTGTGTTGTGACAGGAGAGAGTGTGTTGTGTGTGTTGTGACAGGAGAGAGTGTAGTGTGTGTGTTGTGACAGGGGAGAGTGTGTTGTGTACAGTGTTGGGAACGTTACTTTAAAAAAGTAATTAGTTATAGTTACTCACTACTTGTTCCAAAAAGTAACAGAGTTAGTAACTGAATTACTCTATGATAAGAGTAACTCGTTACCAGGGAAAGTAACTAGTTGCTATATGTCAAAGAATTCGTTTTTATTTTAGCAGTTTTGAGCAGCCAGTTGAAATGAGTAGAACAGACAGGTGTTTGTAGGCTACATAACTTTCGATATTTATTAGATAGATAGATAGATACTTTATTGATCCCCAAGGGGAAATTCAAGATATTGCACAGTGACAGACCTACGGTTGACTTCAGCCTGTGTCATATGTTTTTGTTGTGAGGCAGAAAGATCTAGCTTTTGCTGCTTGGAGGACTTTGCTCCGAGTCCTTCTTTGCTAGTGGATGGCGAGCTAACATCTGTGTGGAGGTATCGGTGTTTTTGGCCACTAGCTTTAGATGCGTGTGTGAGATGCTTCATTAAATTAGAGTTGCTTGCAACGGATGTCGACAAAGTCTAGTCTTTTACTTGCACGTTCTTGTCTTGATGAATTTGAAGTAGTGCTTATATCTCCACCTTGAAAATGCCAACTTTTCGGATTGCTCCTAACCTCTGCTGTTTCGTCGAATCTCTATTTTAGCTGTTGCGTGTGTGTGTGTGGCACATGTGCTGGCAAGTGTGTAAAAACACTGGCTCTGATTGGCTATCATGAAACATGACTGCCTTAGCCAATCATAATCTCTTACGTTGTTATTAACCCACCTCCTCACTAGCTGTGAGCCAGGGTGAGTTCGGATTACACAGTTTATTCAATCAATGCATAGTAACGCACCGCATTTAACGTCCAGTAACGTTAACGGCGTTGTAACGACTGGAAAAGTAATTAGTTAGATTACCCCGTTAGTGAAAAAATAACGTCGTTACCTAAACACTGGTTGTGTATGTGATGTGTGTGTGTTGTGTGTACTGTGTGTGTGTTGTTACAGGAGAGAGTGTGTTGTGTGTGTTGTGTGTGTGTTGTGACAGGAGAGAGTGTGTTGTGTGTGTGTTGTGTGTACTGTGTGTGTGTTGTCACAGGAGAGAGTGTAGTGTGTGTGTGTTGTGTGTGTGTTGTGTGTACTGTGTGTGTGTTGTGACAGGAGAGAGTGTAGTGTGTGTGTGTTGTGTGTGTGTTGCGTGTGTGTTGTGTCACACAACACACTCTCTCCAGTCACAACACACTGCAAACAGAAAGTACAAGTCTTTTAGACACATGTGCTAGCAACCTTATAAATAAAATAATGCTAAAATTATTATTAGTATTAAACACCAAATAAAAATATTTTCTCATGACTTATTTAAACCTGGCAAGGAACAGATTAATGAAATACCAGAATGCATTAGGCTACCTCTAACACAACAAACAACACTCTCAAACACAAATTTGTATCCACATTTTAACTGTTTAACTGTAAACTATTTATTTTAACTTATTGTATTGCCCTCAACAAACAATTATCTTTGAGGCCATTTGTGCTTTATTTCTTGCCAGATACTTGGCAGCGCTTGTGCTCAGAAAGTTGAGTCAAATTTGCTCAATGGACGTTGCATTTGAAACTCTGAGTAGTGGGTGTTGTGTGTAGAAATCTAGACGCAAATGTGCGTCTAGAGAGCACAAATTTGCTGCCAGGGCTAGTCTAGCAACTCTCCGTTGGCTTGTGAGCTCCAGAAATCAAAACTTAATCAGGCCAATGAAATCGTGTATAGAGTCGTTAAGCGGGCTTAACATAATGATTGATGGCAGAGTTGCAACGGTTTGGCTTGAATTCCCTGCTACTTGAAAACAAATAAGATGGATGTTGCTGCTGGCGAACAGTGTGACACGAGTTAAGCTTTTATTAAGTTGGCAAACGTTTGAACTAGCCAACTAGCTCCGCTGGTTGGAAACGCATGGGGCTCATAGCGCTGCCGCTGTCCTATTGCGTGCAGAGGGAATTTGAAAGACAACTGATTATCCCGCCCCTCGGACTGAGCACTGCGAACGGTGAGTGCCATTTTAATGTGGGTCTGGCTCGTCAGGCTAGTGTTGTGTGTGTTGTGACAGGAGAGAGTGTAGTGTGTGTGTTGTTGTGTGTGTGTTGTGACAGCAGAGAGTGTAATGTGTGTGTTGTGTGTGTTGTGACAGCAGAGAGTGTAGTGTGTGTGTTGTGCGTGTTGTGACAGCAGAGAGTGTAGTGTGTGTTTGGCTCTATTTTTGAGCCGGAGGTTACGGACATTCTGGGAGGGCTGGTCACAGCAGAGAGTCTGAGAAGTAGGTCACCAGTAACCATAGTAACCAGACATGGCAGCAGGGCACCAGTAACCATGGCAGTAGGGCACCAGTAACCATGGCAGCAAGGCATGAGTAACCATGCCAGTAGGGCACCAGTAACCATGGCAGTAGGGCACCAGTAACCATGGCAGCAGGGCACCAGTAACACCAGTAACCATGGCAGCAGGGCACCAGTAACCATGGCAGCAAGGCATGAGTAACCATGCCAGTAGGGCACCAGTAACCATGGCAGAGGGCACCAGTAACCATGACAGCAGGGCACCAGTAACCAGACATGGCAGCAGGGCAACAGTAACCATGGCAGCAGGTCACCAGTAACCATGGCAGTAGGGCACCAGTAACCAGACAGGGCAGCAGGTCACCAGTAACCATGGCAGCAGGGCAACAGTAACGAGACGTGGCAGGCAGAGGCGCCTGCAGGAATAAATGCTTTGGTACGCACACCCACCTACAGACAATGCCCCCCATCCCCCCGCGCGCAACTCCTTTCCCGGTTAGGTTCGTGCATTGGTCAGTTAAAAAGTAGCCTTCATAGTACTAACAACATCCACATGCAAGATCTTTACAACAACGCCTAACAATAACCTATTAATTTGGACAACTTTAAAAAGGCTAAAGTTACCTTTAGTTTTGTTCTAGCGTAGCCTACCATATGGCTTTAAACAGCTGTAATGCCTAACGTTTTCACAAGTTCATGCCCCCAGAGTGTAGCGCTGTAGCTCATGAACATGCCCCCAGAGTGTAGCGCTGTAGCTCACGAATATGCCCCCAGACTGTAGCACTGTAGCTGCTCATGAACATGCCCCCAGAGTGTAGCGCTGTAGCTGCTCATGAACATGCCCCCAGAGTGTAGCACTGTAGCTGCCTGGCTGCTTTAGCTGTTGGCTGCAGCAACCCAAGCGGTAAAACCGTTATTGTTATTATTTTTATCGTACAGTACCAACAGTACTTGGTGACTTTGAGAAACAGACACAACACACACACACACACACACACACACACACACACCATCCAACTCATGTGAACACAAACAAATAAAAACAAATAAAAGATAAAACAGGATAAAAGTCACACTAGTTTTTCATTGTGTGTGTACATACACATCTGTGTGTGCTTGTGTGTGCATGTGCATCTTTGTCATGTCAGTGTGTGTGTGTGTGTGTGTGTGCATGCATATCTTTAGTGTGTGTGTATTTTCCTGTGGGTGTAGTGGCAAGGCTACCATGCTGAGGGGTTGGCATAATGTGTCTCTGTGTGCGTGTTTTGGGTAAGGGAAAGGTCGGGAGCTGTGTGTGTGTGTGTGTGTGTGTGTGTGTGTGTGTAGCATGTGTTGTGCTGATGCAGAGCAAAGACAGCTGCTGCTAGAAATCAAGACGTGGGGTGGTGTGTGTGTGTGGTGTGTGTGTGTGGGGGGGGGGGGGGGGGGGGGTCAGTGGGCTAGAGGGGTCATCTTTTTATAGGAGCCGTGCTGCCGTATGTGAAAAGGACGGGGGGGGGGGGGGGGGGGGCTCAGGCCCAAGCTTAAGCACATTACATAAACAATATGTTTGTCATCATTCAACACACACACACACACACACACAGATAACATACTTACCGGTACATGTGCACACCATTAATCTAGCCCTAGACACTTCTCCTGTTTAGGTGTTTGTGTAGTAGAGTTAGAATGTTCTAATGTTCTCCAGTGTTTGTGTAGTAGAGTTAGAATGCTCTTGTGTTCTCTAGTGTTTGTGTAGTAGAGTTAGAATGCTCTAATGTTCTCCAATGTTTGTGTAGTAGAGTTAGAATGCTCTAATGTTCTCCAATGTTTGTGTAGTAGAGTTAGAATGCTCTAATGTTCTCCAGTGTTTGTGTAGTAGAGTTAGAATGCTCTTATGTTCTCTAGTGTTTGTGTAGTAGAGTTAGAATGCTCTTGTGTTCTCTAATGTTTGTGTAGTCGTTGTAGAACATCCTCTGGGGGGTATTCCAAGTACGTGGTTTAGTGACAAACCTGGATAAGTAACTCAAACCTCCTACAACAAGAGCCCTATGGCATTGTTTTGTTAGGAGAATGAAGCCATACAGCTCTTCTATTAGGAGGTTTACCCCTTACTCTGAGTTAACTTCCTCTAAGTTAACTTAATAATAATATAATAATAATAAGCTTTATTTGTATAGCACCTTTCATACACAGAATGCAGCTCAAAGTGCTTTACATTTGAAGCATGTAACACAATAATAGTCAGTCAGTCATTATCAATCACTTTTCTTCATTGCTGGGGCCGTTTATGATCCACTCAGCAACATATCAAAAATATAGAAAATGACGTCATAAGACTGGCAGCCTTAACCCTCTTACCCCCCACAAGCACACCATATGGCAACTGTGGCAAGGAAAAACTCCCATATTCCAGGAAGAAACCTTGAGCAGAACCTGACTTAATAGGGGGAGCCCATCTGCTTCTGGCTGGCTGCGCCCTCCAATAGCAGCAGATGTAGAATAATCTGAAAAAGTAGTCTACAGGATAAGACGAGTTAACTAAAAGCTTTCCTGTACAGGTATGTTTTCAGATCTTTTTTAAAAATATTTACTGAACTCGCCTGTTTGATGTACAGAGGCAGGGTGTTCCATAGTTTGGGGGCATAATGGATAAACGCAGCTTCTCCACTTTGTTTGTGGAGCACTTTGGGTACGATTAAAAGATTAGAATTGGATGATCTAAAATCAATTCTATAGGAAATAGGGAGCCAGTGCAGTTCAGCCAACACAGGGGTGATGTGTTCTCTCTTCTTAGTCTTAGTTAAAAGTCTAGCCGCAGAGTTCTGTATGAGTGCCAATTTCTTTAGATGTTTTTTGGGAAGACCAGTGAAAAGTGCATTGCAGTAGTCTAACCTGCTAGTGATAAAGGCGTGAATTAGTTTTTCTGCATCTTGTTGAGTTAAAAAGGGCCACACTTTGGCAATGTTTCTCAAGTGGAAATAGGCTGTCTGAGTAACTTTACTGATATGGGGCTTAAAACTTAACTCTGCATCTAAGATGACACCGAGGCATGTTACTTTTGGTTTGACCTGGTGCGCCAAGTTCCCCAGATTACTAAGAATAATATCTCGCTTTAGTTTTGGTCCAACCAAAAGTACCTCTGTTTTGTCATCATTTAGTTTCAAAAATGTTTTGCTCATCCACTGATTAATGGAGGTTAGGCATGCAGTGAGGGAGCAAAGGCCATCTGGGTTAGTTGGCTCCACAGAAATATACAATTGGGTATCATCTGCGTAGCTGTGGAAGTTTACATTATGCTGACTATGCAGACGTTTCCCAATGGAAGCATATATAGAGAAAATAGCAGGGGACCAAGGCAGCTCCCCTGGGCCACACCAAAAGGCAAGTCATGTTTTTCAGATACATGATCTCCTAGACTGATATAAAAATCTCTGGCAGTAATGTAGGTTTGAAACCAGTTTAGAGCATTATCAGAGAGACCCACCCACTTCGCAAGGCGGTGAATTAGGATGCTATGATCAATGGTGTCAAATGCCGCACTCAAATCCAGAAGAATAAGGATTGAGACTTTGTTTGAGTCAGTAGCCAGTCTGAGATCATTGACTATTTTTACTAGAGCCGTTTCTGTGCTGTGATTTGATCTAAAACCTGATTGGAATTTTTCAAGGATACTGTTTTCATTGAGGAAGGTATTTAACTGATTACAAACAACTTTTTCAAGTACTTTGCTCAAGAACGGTAGATTTGATATAGGCCTGTAGTTGCTCAGATTGGTATGGTCAAGATTTGACTTTTTAAGTAAAGGTTTCACAACAGCGGTTTTAAAAGCAGTTGGAAATATACCTGTTTCTAATGAGGTGTTTATTACCTTGAGAATAAAGGGAGCTAAGCTATCATATACTTTTTTGAGGAATCTAGTAGGGATTGGATCTAAAACACATGTTGAGGAGCCGGTTTGAGTTATAATTTTACCAAGCTCAGATTGAGTAATAGTGCTAAAGGACCTTCATTTTGGGGGGCTGTTTTTGGGTGTACTATCAAACATATTACTTGTGTTACCAATAGCCTCCCTTATAGAAATGACTTTGTTTTTGAAGAAGTCTGCAAATTCTTCGCATCTTAGAGAGGATGCCTGACTGAGTGTATCAAAAGGTGTTTGATGCAATAGCCTATCAATGGTACAGAACAACACCCTAGAGTTTCCACTGTTTTCAGCAATTACCTTAGAGAAGTGGTTCCTCCTCTCATTCAGAATAGCTCTATTATAATTTGCTATTTTTTCTTTTAGAATGGCACGGTGAACCTGTAACTTAGTTTTTCTCCATGTTCTCTCAGCTTTTCTACATGATCTTTTTAGATCATGGATATTTTCGTTCATCCAAGGTGTCAGTTTGCTACAGGGCCTTTTTTTAGTCTTTAAGGGTGCCACTCTGTCCAGCAGAGCGCCTAATTCACGATTGAGAGCCTCTACCATTTGATCAATGGGATGATGTAAAATATCTAAATTTATGGAGTCTATAAGAGCTATGAACTGCTGTTCTGCTCTAATGTCCAAGAGTCGCGATTTGATTGCAATTTTGGGATGAATTTTTGGAGTATGTAGTACTATATTAAAAGATACACAATGATGATCAGACATATTTATATCATTTACTGATAAGTCTGTGACTTCTATCCCTCTAGAAATGACTAGATCGAGGGTGTTGCCAAGGTTGTGGGTGGGTCCTGTAACATGCTGCTTTAGCTCTAAACTGTCTAACACATTAAGGAACTTACTGGCTTTAGCATCAGTTGTCTTATTGACATGAATATTAAAGTCGCCATTTACAATTATCCGATCATAGCTAGTGATGATGAGCGACATAAGTTCAGAAAACTGGTCGAGAAAGCCAGTCCATAGTTTAGGAGGGCGGTATAAGGTTAATAGAAGTACAGCTGGGTCAGCCTTCAGAGTGAGGGCAATATACTCAAAGGAAGCGAATTCGCCAAAGTTGACTCTAGTGCAACTATATTTGTTTGAGAGAATGGAGGCAATTCCACCACCTCGTTTGCCTTGTCTAATTGAGTGGAAGAAATGATAATTTGGGGGACAAGTTTCAACAAGAACAGCTTCGCTGTCTGAAGTCAGCCAGGTTTCAACAAGAAACAGAAAATCCAATTTTTTTTTCACTAATAAAATCATTGATTGCAAAGGTTTTGGTAGTAAGTGCACCTATATTTAGTAAACCCATGTTAGCTGAAAATGCCTCTGGCTTTTGAGGAATATGCTGAGGTATGGAAAGAATATTTGTTAGGTTTCTAGTTTTAAATGTGTCTTTTCTTTTTACTATACGTTGGGTAGAAATCAACGTTGGAATAGAACTATAAGCATAAGTCATGCTATTGCATGAAGCAGCTTGATCTATGGTAGTAGCATTGTATGTTACCCTGAAGAAAACATTCTCAGACCCATCCACATGTATAATGCCATTCGAATCAATACCTGGGGGGCGTGAATCTGTAATATTTTCTACAGAATGTCAATACCTCAGTGTGGACGCTATGTTGTCAGAGAGTAGCCTGGCTCCATGTTGGTTTGGGTGGAGACCATCACGCTTCAGCATACTGGGCCTCTCCCAGAACAAGCCCCAGTTGTTGACATAGGGGATGCTTAGGGAAGCGCAGTAGCGTTTGAGACAGGTGTGGAGATCGAACAGTCTGGACCATCTCTCAGCACCTTTTCTGTAGGTAGGGAGAGGCCCAGAGATGACAAAGCGTTTTTCTGTGCCCATCAGAGTGGTGATGAGAGTTTTGTAGTTTTCCTGCAGTGCTACTGACTGCTTATCTCTGATGTCGTTTGTGCCCACGTGTACGATGATGTTGTTGACCTTGGTGTGGCAGGCCAGGATGCTTGGGAGTTTCTGCTGGATGTCAAGGACCTTGGCACCAGGGAAGCAGTAGACCTTGGAGGGACCGCTACATGATGGGGGAATGCAGAGGTCTCTAACCATGGAACTGCCGATGACCAGGGTGGAGGTTGATGAGGTCCGGGGAGGAGGGGGTCGGGGGGACGCCAACTTTGAGGAGGGACCAGCATGGTTGTCTCGGGGCAGGAGGGGCTCCTCATCCTCGGTCAGAATGGCATAGCGATTTTCCAGTCGTATAGGTTGGGCTGGGCCTGAGTGCCGTCCGGACCGTCTGCCGTGCTTGTGATGCTTGCTTCTACGCCATGGCTCAGGCTGGTGTGGAGTGGAGCTGGCCAGCAGAGCAGGCTTGGTTCTCAGCAGAGGCCGGGGAGAGGCAACAGGGACAGAAGTTGCATTAGTGCATGGCATGGTTAAAGTATTGGAGGACAGAGTGAAATCAGGGCATCTGGCATTAGTGTGTGTAAGAGAGGTAACGTTACTTACGGAGAGAATGGTGTCGAGGAACTGTTCATCCTTCTCAATCTGATGGAGGGTCGCTATTCTGGCTTCGAGTTCCACTATCTTTTCGCTGAGAAGGACGCATGAGTCGCAGCCTGGTGCACAGCTGAGGGGAGGCATCGTGTCGTGGCGAGGGCTCGTCGGTGTCAACTGTCTTTTAAACGTTTGTTTGCTAGTTGGCTAGCAACAGCGATATCGTGCAGTTCCTTGATAACTCGAACACAGGTAGCGGGTAAGTAATCTGGGAAGATCTCACTTTTATATTGAGTCACTAGTTTTGAGAGACGTTAGAAGGAATGTGATGCTTTCTTCTTCCAGATGGCGTTTCCTTGGCCCGGTATTATTTGCAGCCCTTGATGATGGCTTAACGTTTCACGTTAACGTTTGACAGAAAAGTTTGGCGATCAAGGTTATAGAGTCCGATAATCCAAAGCCTCGAGCAACAACAGTTTATGCAACAGTTTGTTCACGAGATATAATCGGTAGCCAGTAAATCCGTAGAAAGTAGATGGTAACAAGGAGATTTAAGATAGATAAGTTTGGAAGTTTAGGTAGTTAGGTAGTCCGGAAACAGTCAAGAACCTGTTGCCACAGTTTGCCACAGGTTTGTGAATAGGTCTGACCCCTGAAGTTCTCCAGTAACCCCTGAAGTTTTCCAGTGTTTGTAGTCATGTTAGAGCATGTTCTGTCTTGTGTTCGTGTAGTCGTGTTAGAGCATGTTCTGAAGTTCTCTTGTGTTTGTGTAGTCGTGTTAGAGCATGTTCTGAAGTTCTCCAGTTTTTGTGTAGTTGTGTTAGAGCATGTTCTGATGTTCTTCTGTGCTCTTGTAGTCATGCTTAGTCATGACCCCCCCCATCCCCATCCACTTTATACTTTATATATAGTATATTTAGCATATTCTTTATCTTCTACTGTCCTTACTGCTTAGTTGTGTTTTTATATTATATACTTTAATTACTCTTCTGCTGTTAAAGAATGTGTTTGTGTTGTATGTATGCTGCTGAGACCTTGAATTTCCCCTGGGGATCAATAAAGTATCTATCTATCTATCTATCTATCTATCTATCTATCTTCTTCTCCTGAACTGTGCTACTGATCTAGGTGTATGTGAGGTGTGTGTGTGTGTGGGGTGTGTAGTGTGTGCGTGGTGTGTGTGTGTGTGTGTGTGTGTGTGTTTGTGTGTGTGTGTGTGTGTGTGTGTGGTGTGTGTGATATGTATTATGTCCCTGTGATGTGCCCTGTCCCTGTTACTTGTTATATGTGCTGCAGAACAGGAACCTGCTGGAAGTCAGGTTTTTACTGAGTCAGGCCCATTTTAAACTGCAACTTTGTTACTTTTGATACTTTCCTGTATAATAAATACGATATGGGCAGGGAGCATCAGACATGTGTAGGGTGTGTTTTCTGATCTCTTGTCCTTTGTGTTCCTCACAGGAGAACCCTTGTCAGCCCCCCCCCCCCATCCCCATCCACTTTATTTGACCTATCCGGTGTGGCGGAACCCCCCATCTCATCCACTTTATTTGACCTATCCGGTGTGGCGGAACCCCCCATCTCATCCAGTTTATTTGACCTATCCGGTGTGGCGGAACCCCCCATCTCATCCACTTTATTTGACCTATCCGGTGTGGCGGAACCCCCCATCTCATCCAGTTTATTTGACCTATCCGGTGTGGCGGAACCCCCCATCTCATCTGCACCCATCAGAGGTCAATGATCAGCAGCGTATCCCAGCAACCCCCTTAACTCATCATCACTGTATATTTTCTCTCAATCGCTCTCTGGTTCCCTTCTCTATCTGCCACTAAGATATTATATAACCCTCTCTTATGGATGACATTTTTTCCTTGAACATTTTATTTTAATTCCCCCTTGTTGTTGTTGCTGCTCATCCACTGTTTACTATACCAGAGTTGATCAGAGACATGTTGTTCATTTTGTTTCAGGCGTTGAAATGGTCGGTCACAGAGGATGTTACAGGCATGCAGTGTGTGTGCTTGAGTTGCTAACTTCCTTTGTGTCTCTGCCCCAGTGGAAATAGATTAGCTTAGCCTTAAGCTAACAGCCTCCTTTTAACTCACGTGTGTCACCTAGTGTCCCAATGAAAACAGGTTAGCTTCATGCTAACAGACTCCATTTGCTGCCCCAATGAAAACAAGTTAGCGGCATGCTAACAGACTCCATTTGCTGCCCCAATAGACCTCTGAAGTTTGCCTACAAAAAAGAACCAAAGCTGCCATCTTTGCCCATATAAAGAGATCCGGTTGTTAATTGAATCTAACTACCTATGGCAAGTTGCATTGCAAGTTAGCTCTGGGGTAGCAAAAATCTAGCTGTGTTAATTACCGAAGATCACAGGAGCCATTTGAAGGCAGAGGACAAAAGTGTGTTGAGCAAAACGTCTGCATTTTAGACTTCTTCGTCCCCGCGAGAGTTTAACAGGTGCGATAGGCTAATTAAAAAAACCCATGTTATTTTCCCATAGGAAAAATCTCAAGATATCGGATCTCAAAGATGGTAGTGAGTTTTTTTTGTAGGCGAACATCAGAGGTCTATGAGAACAGGTTAGCTTCATGCTAACAGACTCCATTTGCTGCCCCAATGAAAACAGGTTAGCTTCATGCTAACAGACTCCATTTGCTGCCCCAATGAAAACAGGTTAGCTTCATGCTAACAGATCCATTTGCTGCCCCAATGAAAACAGGTTAGCGGCATGCTAACAGACTCCATCTGGTTTTAATGGAGCACCCTGATGAAAACAGTAGCCTAAGAATAGCAGCCTAGCTAGAGTCTAGCTAATGACTGTCACATTGACTGCAGATGCTGGACAGATTATCTGATGACTCTCACATTGAGGGACAGATTGTCTCATCGACATCAATGCTCCCTGTTATAGTCGTGACGCACTTTGCCAGGGTTCAGTTTGCTGGACACTTTGTTTTGTTTTTCACAATAGGATGTAGTGTTAGTTTTACATAGGATGTGGTATTCATCCTGCACAGGATGTAGTATTAGTATATCTCATAGGACTTAGTATGTGTATCCTACTGCATGATGCGCTGTAGTGTTAAAGTTGTGTAGGATGAGAGACGTCCTCCTGGATTGCTGCTGCCTTTCCCCCGAGTCTCGTTCTCTATGCTACGTTCTCCTGCTCTCCAAAGACATTGCCACCGATTCTATATGAGTTGAATTCTATATGAGTTTCTTATGCACAGCACTCTAGTATAGTCCCTGTGTGTGATGAACACACACGGCACTTTAACATGCTGTGTTCTTTATGTGGTTTGTCCTGTAAGTACAGCCCTGCTGTATGTAGTGAACCGGAGTGGGCTAGATAGTGCCCAGCCCTGCGCCGTAGGGTAGAGAGACCCTGCTGTCTGTCTGGAGAAGGGGGCCGGCCTACTCAGACAGATGACCTGAGTAGCGGCCCAGGACGAGGTGGTCATGGAGGGGATGGATGCATAGGGAACAAGGCTTTCCCTAGGTCCTCCAGGTGAAATGTTGCATTGTCAGCACCACACAAGGAATTAGATTAGTATGTTTTTGTTGTTTTGTTGAGTTTGATGTGTTTTTGGTACGACTGTGGCAATCTTATGGACGTGTAGGGGAGGCTATGGTAGTGGACGAGGCTTGGGCTACACTGGGTCCTGAGAGTATTTACTCATCAGTAGAGTTCCATAGAAACCCCAACAGCACCAACCCCGAGCGCACCGATAACCATGAAGCCTAGTGGGGCTCTCTCCAGTAAGAGCTCCTGACTGCCAGCTTATCAATCAGATGGTAGTAAACCTTTCTGTGCCTCACAAAGATAGTGATACTTACGCATCATTATCAGTGCTTTATCTTAGTACTGCGCATCATTATCAGTGCTTTATCTTATACTGCGCATCATTATCAGTGCTTTATCTTAGTACTGCGCATCATTATCAGTGCTTTATCTTAGTACTACGCATCATTATCAGTGCTTTATCTTAGTACTGTGTTAACAAACACTCAATGTTGGTGCAGTATTTTGCATCAATATTACCAGGACATCCAGGGACTCTTCACCTTGTCAGTGGTAGAGGCGGCTGACAGGGGAATTAGCTGTCTAACTCAGGTTTGTCAGAACGGCTTCAAATCAATTTTTCAAACGATAAGGCTACTGTTCTGATCCCTAAATAGTACGAGACTACTGTAACTGTTCTAAATGATGAGGTTACTGTTCTTGCCCCTAAACAATATGAGACTACTGTAACTGTTCTAAACGATAAGGCTACTGTTCTGATCCCTAAATAATATGAGACTATAACTGTTCTCGTCGAGAGAAAGAGAGAGAGAGAGAGAGAGAGAGAGAGAGAGAGAGAACTGCTCCTAAACGACAGGGCCATGGAGTGGCATGGGGGTGGTGAATGGAGAGCTCATTTAATGTGCTCTGATATGAATCTTCATCCTGCTGACACGAGTCCCCGGTAGCATGCCCAGTTTAAGTGCTTCAGATCGGTTTGGGTTTTCTGTGAAGGTTACTTTTCTGTTCTGTAACTGAAGTCTCATGCCACCCTAGTGTGTGTACTGCTGTTTTTTTATAACTGCTGTTGTGGTGGACGGAGCTGCTGGACGGTCTGTCTCACCCTCTTAATGTTTTATTTCATTTTTTTTTTCAGTTTGTTTGAAAATTAGATTTTTGTTGTTGTTTGTTGTTCTGTTTGTTTGCATTCTGCTGATATGGCTGTTTGGGCAGAATTGACCGCAGACACACGCACACACACACACACACATGCACACACTCACTTTCACAAACACTCCTAAACACACAAACATACATACACATACACATACACTCTCTCTCACACACACACACACACACACACACACACACACACAGACACACACACACTCTCTCTCACACACACACACACACACACACACAGACCTTTGGTTCTGGTAAATCTGGTATATCTGCATCTATACAGCTATTATCTTAGTGCCCAGCAGCTAATGATCAGTATGCAAACGTGTGATCAGTATGCAAACGTGTGGTTTCACAATAATTATTACTTCAGTTACATTTTTATTTCTTTTATTTTATTTCATACCACTCATGACATGATTAAATAATTGCATTTCTGAATGTACAGTACATGCAGTTCTATCCCCTGGTTCCTGGAAAAATGTGCATTCTTTAAAATGTCATCATTTAGTCAGATGAAATTATTAAATGAAATGATAATTAGTTCAAATTAAGTTAATATATAATACGAATTTGAATGAATAATATATATTTTATATAGTAATAAGAGATATAACTGTACAAAAGTGAGATAAATGTGGAAATGGTCAGCATAAGCTGAGTTTGTTACGTGCATGAACATGCTACTCACAGTATCCTCTGGTTCATCCACAGTCTGGCTTTCTGGGGATGTTCAACTCCATTTCTAAAGGAGATTTGTTTTCTATTCAGATTCACAGGCACAGATGATTTCAGTGGAAAACTGATAATAACCATAATATGAATAATGATGTGATTATGCTGGAGTCTGTGTTCTTTTGGGGGTCCGATCTGGGGGGTGGATAACTTTTCTGTGAAAAACGTGTGTAAAAAGGAGCCTCTTCCTCGACTGGAGAGGAGGACTGGTTCAGAGAGAGAGAGAGCGATCAGAAGGTCTCGGTTACGTTGTCATGAAGGGTAACAGAATGTGAGAAGGAAGGACAGAAGAGGCCGAGGCAGGACTGGGGAAAGTGGGAAAAAGGCACTAGGCGGCCATGTTGGGTTTAGGCAGTCCCTGGTTCCTCCTGGTTCCATCCGGCTTCAGTAAGGGCATGTCTCAGGCTCACGCTCACGTGTCTGCTTCAGTAAGGGCATGTCTCAGGCTCACAAGTCTGCTTCAGTAAGGGCATGTCTCAGGCTCACAAGTCTACTTCAGTAAGGGCATGTCTCAGGCTCACGCTCACGTGTCTGCTTCAGTAAGGGCATGTCTCAGGCTCACGCGTCTGCTTCAGTAAGGGCATGTCTCAGGCTCACGCTCACGAGTCTGCTTCACTAAGGGCATGTCTCAGGCTCACGCCTGCAGTCTGCTTCAGTAAGGGCATGTCTCAGGCTCACGAGTCTGCTTCAGTAAGGGCATGTCTCAGGCTCACGTGTCTGCTTCAGTAAGGGCATGTCTCAGGCTCACGCGTGGGCTGCGTCTGCTTTTGAGAGCTGGCACTGGCGGGGCTAATATAGAGAGGGAACCAGGAAGAGAAGTGCTCTGAATGCTGGAGATGTCACGTTTGAGGGAGAGAAGTGCTTTGAATGCTGGGAATGTCATGTGTGAGGGAGAGAGCCATGTTTGTTTGAGGTGAATGAGTGAGTGTGTGATGCCATTGTGAATGCTGTTGAATAAACGCACCTTTTTGCAGACATGACGACTCTCTGTCTTTGTTCAAGAATACATATCTCACACACACACACACTCTGTTCAAGAACAAATAAAATAGCAATAGCATGACTTTACAACTGCTTAAAATAGCTTCCTACAAAAAAGTTATACTTTCATGTGTATTAGTTCACTCAAGAAATAGGTCACTATTGATGGTAGGATTAGGACAGGCCTAGTCCTAATCCCTAGTTTTATGTATTATTCATTAATCAGAAAGACATTAATCTCTGCTAGTGAACATTTCACCTTGTTCTTAAATGTTTGATTTCACTGTTGATGGGGTTTTTAATGTGAAAAGTGGAGGTGTTGGCCATGCATCATGGGCATTTGGTGAAGCGTCCTGCCCGTCTCCCCAGAGGGGCATTTGGTGAAGCGTCTGCTTGCTCACATGGCGCCCACCCTCCATAACCCCCCAGCGTGTGCGTGTGTGTGTGTGTGTGTTTGCCAACATGACCCTGCTGCCTGATGGAGAGCTAAGTGTTTTATTTTTAAACCTTGTTGCTCTCTTAAGTATTTCCGCCGTGGCTGTCTCGGCCGGCCGCCCTCCTGGTTCTCAGTCAGGGCTCCGTAGTGGATGAAGGAGGGATGAAGAGAGGAGAGGAGAGAGGGATGAAGAGAGGAGAGGAGAGAGGGATGAGAAGAGGAGAGGAGAGGTGTGAGCAGCCGTGTGGCCAAGCGCAAGAACAGGGTTGGAACTCTCACGTTAATGTCTAGAGTCTCAGAGTTGGACCTCTCACGTTAATGTCTAGAGTCTCAGAGCTGGAACTCTCATGTTAATGTCTAGAGTCTCATGGCTGTAACTCATGTTAATGTCTAGAGTCTCGGTGATAATGTGAAAACTAAAACCCTATTACACAACCATGCAGTAAAGCACAGGGACAACACAACCATGCAGCAAAGTGGGGGGGCTCTGTGGCGCAACAGGTTACAGCGCCCGTACCATGTACAGGTCCAAGTGCCTACGGGGACCCAGGTTCAAATCCGACCTGTGGTCATGTCCCGATCCCACCCCATCTCTCTCTCTCTCTCCCACTCACCTCTTATATTCACTATCCTGTCGGAATAAAGGCAAAAAGCCCAAAAAATATACTTTAAAAAACAAAAACCATGCAGCAAAGCACAGAGACAACAAACACACACACAACCATGCAGCAAAGCACAGAGACAACACACACACACATACACAACCATGCAGCAAAGCACAGAGACAACACACACACACAACCATGCAGCAAAGCACAGAGACAACACGGACACAGGACACACAACCTCCTAGGGCTGGACAGGTTCCTACACACACACACACACACAACCTCCTAGGGCTGGACAGGTTCCTACACACACACACAACCTCCTAGGGCTGGACAGGTTCCTACACACACACACACACACAACCTCCTAGGGCTGGACAGGTTCCTACACACACACACAACCTCCTAGGGCTGGACAGGTTCCTACACACACACACACAACCTCCTAGGGCTGGACAGGTTCCTACACACACACACAACCTCCTAGGGCTGGATAGGTGCTGTGACTGCTGCTAAGGTTTCCCAAAGCGTTCAAGTGTGTGCATGTGTGTCTGTCTGTGTGTGTGTGTGTGTGTCTGTGTGTGCATGTGTGTCTGTCTGTGTGTGTGTGTGTGTGTTTGTGTGTGTGTCTGTGTCTGTCATTGCATGCATGTGTGCTTACCAATGAGCATACTTTGCCCACAGAAGAAGCAAGAGAGACAGGTCACACAGCAAAAATACAACCCGACGCAAGTCTTTCCACTTCATTCTAATGCCACCCATCTCCTGCATGAGACCTAGATAACTCAAGCTTGTGTGTGTGTGTGTGTTCTAATGCCACCCATCTCCAGCATGAGACCAAGAGAACTCAAGCTTCGTCACGGAACAGCAACCTGTGTCATCTGGAAGACATGTGGAGAAGTCTATTCATTTCCAGCTGCCCGATACTGTTTCAGATAACCTCTCTCAAGGGAGCAGCCATGCTAATCAATCCGAGCGCTCACTCGTCAGTTCTCTAACTAACTCGTTTTCCGCTCATAATGTCTGTCGTGGTCAAGCCTAATATAGTAATGTAACCTAGTATAGGTTATACTTATAAAGGCTATTCATACAGGCCATTCCACTCATCCAACTAACATTAAACACCTTAATGCATTATTATACTATCAGTGAACAAACGATGTGGCAAGTGAACAAACCTTATATACTAATATTAAACTAACATTGACTGCCTTAGTGTACTACAAACATAAAACAAACATTAAACACCTTAGTGTACAAATACTAAGCTAACATTACTACAACAATTAAAATCTGAACACTGAAAACTAACGTGTACAAACAAACCTACTACAGAACCTAAACTCAGAACACGAATGTGTACAAACAAACATTGAACACCTTAGCATTTAACTAGGTGTGCGCTGAATGTCAGACTGCGTAAATGTCAGGCAATGTTTCCATGAGTTACCAGCTTGACTGAAAATAAACTACATGACATTATAACACACATCCCTCTCACAACCAGATCACATCAGACCAAATGAGCTGCATTCCTCTGACATTATAACTGTCTCTCGTGAAGCGATGTGCCACCCCCACTCGGCGCTGCACGTCCTCACTTGACCAGCAGTTGGCGCTGTGCTGCACAACAACAACGCTGTCACTGAGCCTGGCAACCAATCAGCATCCTGCTCCCCTGTCTGTAGGCCATGTCCCTGTGGGCGCAGGCTGGCACCGGACCAGCCCACCGGACCTCAGGGATCCAACCCCATTAAAGTGTAAATAAAGCCGCTATGCTGGGCCTGCTCGTGAACCTGTCTCAGCCACTCCCCTCTCCGGCCAGGGAGTTTCCCTGCACCAACACGCGCCAGCGACCAGCATCCTATACATGTATAGGATTTCTGGTGGTGACAGAGTTCGAGCGTGTCAATTATGTTCATTAAAATACAATAAAATAAAATAAAAATAAAAGTTTTATGTAGCACTTGGAGATGTGTCCTGATGACTTTGAGGTGTTGAGGGTTTTTAAACCCTTGAGGCGCTCTCTTGATGCACATCACTGTGCAAGCGGAAATATTTCAGCATTTGTTCAGTCAATCAAAAGCGTGACCCCTCGGACCGAAAGTACAATCATAGTAATATTACAAGGCATTGGAATCATTCAAATAGATTCTGGAACTTGAATATAAATTCTGTTGGTATTTTTGTAACAAATGGCATACAGTATTTCTAATGGGGGTCTGTTTATAAGAGGTCATACACATAAAAAATACATAAGGGGACTTTGATGTGCCGCCCTCTACCCTTCGAGAAGTATAATTTAAATTAAAGACCACAGAGGAACAGGCCTGATCCGTGGCTATGAAATTCCATTAAAGCGATGTATGTGACTTTCCAGAGGCTTGTTAAGTGACACTTCTCTCCTTTAAATCCAGTCCAGGCCATCTTCAGCTGAAAGGCCTGGTGGAAACTGCCACGCCGGCCATAACCAGAGGGGGCGCTATACAGCTGGGCAGGGGCAAGCCACTCCACACACGCGCACACACACACAGGCACACACACACACACAAACACGCACACAAACACACTCATGCCTCAAGGAAAATAAATACACAAGCTGCCCTGGAATCTCACACTGGCTCAACGTCAGTGAGATATTAGACCTTTAACCTGTCTATGTGTTTGTGTGTGTAGACAGAGAGAGAGAGTGAAAGAAAGTGTGTGTGTGTAGAGAGAGAGATAGAGAGAAAGAGAGAAAAAGAGAGAGAGAGAGGAGAGAGAGAGACAGGGACAGTGTCTGGGATGGATGGTAGGTGAAATGTGGCTCCACATTCTCCTCAGGTTCTGTTGACAGGGCCTGACACTAGTGCTGCTGCCACGGGTTTGCTTTAGCCTATTTTGTGACAACCACTGTTAACAATGGTGGTTTAGACATAGAGGCTAGCCTACTGTGGATTTAAGCAGGCTAAATGTGACATTGGAGACCAAACTCACGGTCAAACATAGGTGACAACGCTATTATCCCATAGGCTACTAATCTCAGATGTAGTAATTTACTTAAAACAAACAAACAAACAAAAACTTCTGTTGATGTATGCCCTAGGCCTAGCCTAGCCTAGTGCAGTTATTTTTGTAAGGGCCTGGGCCTAGGCTATTTGGTAGCCTACAGGCTCTACATTGTGTTTAACAAATGTTCACCGGTCAAAAAGTTCCAAAATGTTATAAAATGAATGCTATCTGAATAACAACCACATTTACACCATAAGTTGTGCATAGGCAACACAGCCTTCCGAAGTTTAGCCAAACCTATTAGACATTCTCTGGCCAAACTACCAACTGCTCCCTTACAATCATGGCTGAACGTTAGAACCTTTCTTGTCCAATTCACTCGGCGCAGTTCGATGACGCAATTTCTAGGACACGTGAATTGGTATGGCAAGACTGCAAGAAACAAGGTAGCTGAACCTTTCAAATGTGTCTTTGTAGTTATTGGTGTGAACATAAACCCACTTAGTACACGAGTATTAGAGCATTTCAGTCCTAAATTTTGCAAACTGGATGTCATAATGCATAATAATAATGCAAACTTACAGCTTTCATAGCAAGTAAGCAAATAAGTAGCTAACTTAGCCAGCAGCAACTAGCTAACGTTAACTTGTGGTAATATTTCAGCGTTATGGACAGGATTTAAACATTCAACTGTACAAAATCTGATGCTAATAGTATTGTTTTGGTCCGTGGTGGGTGGACGGTGTCTGAAATTATCACATGTATCGATACGTTTGTTGTCAGTTCAGCAGTTTTAAGATTGAATAGGCTATCGTTGAATTCCCCTTTGGAGTTTGTTAGAAAAAGATTAAGTTACTAAGTTGTTAGACTAAGTTACAAAATTACTATTTTGCCAGTCATTCGCCATCTTACGTCCTCCGAAACTAATGCTGCACATGTGAGCCTGATCCATAACACTTTAGTTGACAGGAAGAGCATGTCTGGTGATACACAGAAAGAGTGCAGTTCCGCCGTGTCGGACTCCCATGAGGTCTCCGAGGACAAGCCGGACAGCCCGGCCGGAGGACCCGAAGCCCTGTCCAAACGGCAGAGGAAGCGGCAAGCCAAAGCGCAGCAGTGGGAGGAACAGCGAGAGCTCCGCAAGTAATAACTAGTTCTCCTGTCTGTCTGTCTGCTCCTGAGTAGTCCTGCTGTCTGTCTGTCTGCTCCTGAGTAGTCCTCCTGTCTGTCTGCGCGCTCCTGAGTAGTCCTGCTGTCTGTCTGTCTGCTCCTGAGTAGTCCTGCTGTCTGTCTGCGTGCTCCTGACTCCTGAGTAGTCCTGATGTCTGTGTGCTCCTGAGTAGAACTGCTGTGTGCTCCTGAGTAGTCCTGCTGTCTGTCTGTGTGATCCCGATGGGAATGTCAGACTTGCTCCTAGATGGCTATAGATGTGGTTAGATATAGGAGGACACAAATGTAAAGGTGCTCTAAGAGATGTGGTTAGATATAGGAGGACACAAATGTAAAGGTGCTCTAAGAGATGTGGTTAGATATAGGAGGACACAAATGTAAAGGTGCTCTAAGAGATGTGGTTAGATATAGGAGGACACAAATGTAAAGGTGCTCTAAGAGATGTGGTTAGATATAGGAGGACACAAATTTAAAGGTGCTCTAAGCGATATCACGTGAAAACATGTTTTGTCACATACAGCAAACATCTCCTCACAACTCGCTAGCTTGTCCTGAGAATACACTGTAAAAGACGTGGCCTCTGTAGACAGCCTAGGCTCCAAAAACGGCAACAGAAACAGTCTGGTGCAGCCTGGTGCAGCCTGGACCATGAAGCATAACAGAGTTTTCCAGCCATTCACCGTCGAGATGTGCGTTCAGGAGAGTTTCAGTTGCATGGGGGGAGGGGCGGAGCTAGCTCTCTGTTTTGTTTTAACGTCAACAGAAGTGACGTTACCCAACATTGCTTAGAGCACCTTTAAGAGAGAGAGACACACACACACACACACACACACACACACAAAGACAGTCAGATGAGATGACTCTTACTCTTATTCAGCCACACACACACACACACACTGTTGCTATTACAGGGTTATTACCTCACCACACACACACACACTGTTGCTATTACAGGGTTATTACCTCACCACATTGACTTATTTGTGACGGCCCCCCACAATATCAACATTGACCACCACACAATGATTTTCCAGGTTGTACTAAATTGTGCTTAAATCTGGTTAGCATCATAACCACGCTGTGCTAATTTGTTAAAAACTGTTGCATTCAAGTTAATACTGCAAACCAACCACCACACATTGAATTCAATTCTCTGGGAAACACTGCCTCACCATCATGCAGTCAGGTAGCGTGGTCACTTCATGTGTTCACCTGCTGCTGCCTAACTGATAGACCCATCTTGGTGTGTGTGTGTATGCGTCTCTATGCAATTGCGCATTTGCGTGTGTGTGTGTGTGTGTGTGTGTGTGTGTGTGCGTGCGTGTTAGGCAGAAGCGGAAGGAGCGGAAGCAGAAGAAACGAGAGGAGCGGCAGGGTGACGAAGGGGCGGAGTTTACAAACAGGAAGCGCCAACGCAGAGAGGTGGAGCCAAGCTCCCTCAGACTAGTGGTGGACTGCAGCTTCGACAGCCTCATGGTGCTTAAGGTAACATATACACACACACACACAGACACACAGGAACACACACGCACACCAAGCCTTAGACTGGTGGAGAACTGCAGCCTCATGGTGCTCAAGGTAACGCACACGCACACACACACACACACATACTCACACACCACAAAGCTCCCTTAGACTGGTGGAGAACTGCAGCTTAGACAGCCTCATGGTGCTCAAGTTAACATACACACCCACACACACAGACACACAGGAACACACACACACACCAAGCCTTAGACTGGTGGAGAACTGCAGCCTCATGGTGCTCAAGGTAACGCACACGCACACACATACACACACATACTCACACACCACAAAGCTCCCTTAGACTGGTGGAGAACTGCAGCTTCGACAGCCTCATGGTGCGCAAGGTAAAGTAGTAAAGCTCAAGGTAACGCACACACACACATACATACATACACACACACACACACAGAGACATACAGGAACACACACACACACCTACATGCCGTACACACCACACACTAGGGGTGGGCGATATATATCGTCTGCGATAATATCGTGATTGTTGTTTTAACAATCACGATATTGCAATGTGCAAATTGACATTATCGAGTATTTAAATTACACTTCAAATCACGCATTGAAACCCCATACATTTACATAAGCTAACACATTAGTTTCTATTCTGTAACTTGGAATGTTAGCCTACATGATTGATCTTAAACAAAACCTTGAGGGAAATAACTGAGATGTACTCTGTTGGTCTGATAGATAGATAGATAGATAGATAGATAGATAGATAGATAGATAGATACTTTATTGATCCTCAAGGGGAAATTCAAGGGTCTCAGTAGCATACAGACATAAAACACAACATGCACTTACAACAGAAATGGTAAACATTAGTATAGTATAAACATATAACTAAACTCCACTGTACAATAAAGACAGTAGAAGATAAGATAAGATAAGATCAGAAACGTAGTAGTCCAACATTAGTCCAACAGTGCAACAGTAAGGTCTCGAGACCAGCATAAATAATATAGACAAATAGGAGAGTAAAGTGTAATGTAGACAAGGTAAAATAAAAAACTATTTCAGTGCAAGAACAGGTTGAGGTAACAGTGTAGCAGTAAAACAGTAGTGAAAACATTAGGCTGTGTACAATAGTAAAACAGTAGTAAGCAGTAGTGGGCAGTCAGTACTCAGAAAACATGGACATGGAGAGGGTGGAGAGGCAGACAGACTAAGCAGAGAAGTCTATCTCTCCTCTTCCCTTTAGTGAGGCATTGAACAGTTCAATGGCCCTAGGAACAAATGACTTCCTCAGCCTTTCAGTTGTGCATGGCAGTGAGCGAAGTCTCCAGCTGATCAAGCTCTTTTGATTTTTGATAGTGCTGTAGAGCGGATGACATTCATTGTCCAAGATGTTGATCAGTTTGTTTAGGGTCCTCTTGTCAGATATTGAAGTGATGCACTCCAGTTCAGCTCCCACTACAGAGCCAGCCTTCCTTACCAGCCTGTCAAGTCGCTTAGTTTTACAGTGAATCCTAAGTAAAGGTTTTTGAAGGGAACTTAAGCTTCAGACATTCTCTTGGGAAACTGTCAGGCCTATTCATCTTCTCTAATGTAGCTGGCTAGACCATGTCATTGCCACACACACAAGTGGGGGCAGAATTGGAAATGTGTCATAGAGTGAAAATGCATTGGTTGATTTGGTTAAAAAGTCACAGGTTAGGTTATTGGTTAGTATTGTATTGATGCTATTCATAAATGATGAGCTGTAAAGTAACTCAGACTTTGCACATTTCTTTTAAAGGATATCGACTAATTATCGTTATCGTCAAAATCACAAAAAATATTGAAATATTATTTTTTGTCCATATCACCCACCACACACACACACACACCTACATGCCGTACACACCACACACACACCTACATGCTGTGCACACCTCATACACACATGAACACACTTGTTTGTGTTTGCGTGTTGCAGGACGTCAGGAAACTCCACAAGCAGATTCAGAGGTGTTATGCTGAGAACAGACGCGCGGCGCACCCCGTCCAGGTGAGCTCTGACATCATCATCATGAGCCACTGAGGTGATGACATCATCATGAGTCAGGCCTATTCAAACGTTTGTTTTGTGCAGCGCTTGGATTAGATTAGATTAGATTAGATTCTCCTTTGTCATTGTTCAGAGTACAAGTACAGAGACAATGAAATGCAGTTTGCGTCTAACTAGAAGTGCAAAAAAGCAGAAAAGTGCAATGTGATATACACAGGTGGTGTGGTGTACACAGTACAGGTGGTGTGATGTACACAGTACAGGTGGTGTGATGTACACAGTACAGGTGGTGTGATGTGCACAGTACAGGTGGTGTGATGTACACAGTACAGACAGGTGGTGTGATGTGCACAGTACAGGTGGTGTGATGTGCACAGTACAGGTGGTGTGATGTACACAGTACAGACAGGTGGTGTGATGTGCACAGTACAGGTGGTGTGATGTGCACAGTACATTATATACAGGTGGTGTGATATACACAGTACAGGTGGTGTGATGTGCACAGTACATTATATACAGGTGGTGTGATGTACACAGTACAGGTGGTGTGATGTGCACAGTACAGGTGGTGTGATGTACACAGTACAGACAGGTGGTGTGATGTACACAGTACAGGTGGTGTGATGTGTACAGTACAGGTGGTGTGATGTACACAGTACAGGTGGTGTGATGTACACAGTACAGACAGGTGGTGTGATGTACACAGTACAGACAGGTGGTGTGATGTACACAGTACAGGTGGTGTGATGTACACAGTACAGGTGGTGTGATGTACACAGTACAGGTGGTGTGATGTGTACAGTACAGGTGGTGTGATGTACACAGTACAGGTGGTGTGATGTACACAGTACAGACAGGTGGTGTGATGTACACAGTACAGGTGGTGTGATGTACACAGTACAGACAGGTGGTGTGATGTGCACAGTACAGGTGGTGTGATGTACACAGTACAGGTGGTGTGATGTACACAGTACATTATATACAGGTGGTGTGATGTACACAGTACATTATATACAGGTGGTGTGCTGTACACAGTACAGGTGGTGTGATGTACACAGTACAGGTGGTGTGATGTGTACAGTACAGGTGGTGTGATGTACACAGTACAGGTGGTGTGATGCTCATTGAGCTCAATGCAAATCAAACCAGCTAATAGGCTAACTGAAATAACACCCATGCCAATCTCTAGGTATGGTGAAGGGTATGTGATGATGTGGGGCTATTTTAATTCCAAAGGCCAAGCTAACTTTATCAGGATGCACAGTATTCTAGATCCATGAAATAACTGGCCTTTAAAAATAAAAATCTGCCTGTCTCTATGGGAATTTAACATAGGGGTGGGAATACTTATGACCCCTGTATTTTAAGGAAGGACATTTATTTATTTATGATACATTGTTCATTCACTAAGAAAATTGGTGTCCTTAAAGGTTAGATATTTCCTCATTTTTCACTTAAGGCATTAAGATCAATTTCCAAAAGATGATTTTATATTCCTCTTTTCAGTCAACTTTAGCATGGGTGCCAATACTTTTGCCAATCACTGTATATACAGGTGGTGTGATGTACACAGTACAGGTGGTGTGATGTACACAGTACATTATATACAGGTGGTGTGATGTGCACAGTACAGGTGGTGTGATGTACACAGTAAATTATATACAGGTGGTGTGATGTGCACAGTACAGGTGGTGTGATGTACACAGTACATTATATACAGGTGGTGTGATGTACACAGTAAAGGTGGTGTGATGTGTACTGTACAGGTGGTGTGATGTGTACAGTACAGGTGGTGTGAAGTACACAGTACAGACAGGTGGTGTGATGTACACAGTACAGACAGGTGGTGTGATGTACACAGTACAGGTGGTGTGATGTACACAGTACAGGTGGTGTGATGTGCACAGTACAGGTGGTGTGATGTGTACTGTACAGGTGGTGTGGTGTGTACAGTACAGGTGGTGTGAAGTACACAGTACAGACAGGTGGTGTGAAGTACACAGTACAGACAGGTGGTGTGATGTACACAGTACAGACAGGTGGTATGATGTGCACAGTACAGACAGGTGGTGTGATGTGCACAGTACAGGTGGTGTGATGTACACAGTACAGACAGGTGGTGTGATGTACACAGTACAGGTGGTATGATGTACACAGTACAGGTGGTGTGATGTACACAGTACAGACAGGTGGTGTGATGTACACAGTACAGGTGGTGTGATGTACACAGTACAGGTGGTGTGATGTACACAGTACAGACAGGTGGTGTGATGTACAGACAGGTGATGTGATGTGCACAGTACAGACAGGTGGTGTGATGTGCACAGTACAGGTGGTGTGATGTACACAGTACAGACAGGTGGTGTGATGTACACAGTACAGGTGGTGTGATGTACACAGTACAGACAGGTGGTGTGATGTACACAGTACAGGTGGTGTGATGTACACAGTACAGACAGGTGGTGTGATGTGCACAGTACAGGTGGTGTGATGTGTACAGTACAGGTGGTGTGATGTACACAGTACAGGTGGTGTGGTGTACACAGTACAGGTGGTGTGATGTACACAGTACAGGTGGTGTGATGTACACAGTACAGACAGGTGGTGTGATGTACACAGTACAGACAGGTGGTGTGATGTGCACAGTACAGGTGGTGTGATGTGTACAGTACAGGTGGTGTGATGTACACAGTACATTATATACAGGTGGTGTGATGTACACAGTATATACAGGTGGTGTGATGTACACAGTACAGACAGGTGGTGTGATGTACACAGTACAGGTGGTGTGTACAGGTGGTGTGATGTACACAGTACAGACAGGTGGTGTGATGTACACAGTACAGGTGGTCTGATGTGTACAGTACAGACAGGTGGTGTGATGTACACAGTACAGGTGGTCTGATGTGTACAGTACAGACAGGTGGTGTGATGTGTACTGTACAGGTGGTGGGATGTGTACAGTACAGGTGGTGTGAAGTACACAGTACAGACAGGTGGTGTGATGTACACAGTACAGACAGGTGGTGTGATGTACACAGTACAGGTGGTGTGATGTGCACAGTACAGACAGGTGGTGTGATGTACACAGTACAGACAGGTGGTGTGATGTGCACAGTACAGGTGGTGTGATGTGTACAGTACAGGTGGTGTGATGTACACAGTACACAGGTGGTGTGATGTACACAGTACATTATATACAGGTGGTGTGATGTGCACAGTACAGGTGGTGTGATGTACACAGTACAGACAGGTGGTGTGGTGGCCGTAGCACTCCATGATTTCTATTGAACTAGGGCTGCTGCGTCTTCCAAACAGGATAGAAAGCATTGTGCTGCTGATTGCGACTCTGCTCAAAACTAATAATAAAGACTATTCACTCTGCTCAAAATTAATATTAAAGACTATTCACTCTGCTAAAAGACTATTCACTCTGATCAAACTAATGATAAAGACTATTTACTCTGCTCAAAGACTAATCCCTTTGCTCAAAGCTAATAATAAAGACTATTCACTTTGCTCAAAACTAATACTAAAGACTATTCACTCTGCTCAAACCAATTAAGACAATTCACTCTGCTCAAAACTAATAAAGACTATTCACTCTGCTCAAAACTAATAATAAAGACTATTCACTCTGCTGCACTCCACCAGATGGTGATATTTAGTTGGTGACATTTCTCAGGGAACTATATGATGATTGATCAAATTTGCGATGGTAGGACAAAAATGCAAGGTCACACACACAGATCCTGGGGGGCCTATGAAGTAAGTTTAATAAAAGGTGGCGTATTCCTTTAATAAAGTAAATTTAATATTGCATTCCGTACACATCTGCGCCATCCAGGTGTGCTGTGAGAGGGAGCCGTCATGGACCTGTGTGTGTGATTACAGTTCTACCTGTGTGTGTGTGTGTGTGTTTATAGTTCTACCTGTGTGTGTATTTACAGTTCTACCTGTGTGTTTGTGTTTACAGTTCTACCTGTGTGTGTGTGTGTTTACAGTTCTACCTGTGTGTGTGTGTGTGTGTGTGTGTGTGTGTGTGTGTGCTTACAGTTCTACCGGTGTGTGTGTTTACAGTTCTACCTGTGTGTGTGTTTACAGTTCTACCTGTGTGTGTGTGTTTACAGTTCTACCTGACCAGTCTCGGAGGACAGCTGAAGCAGAATATGGACGAGCGGGATAGCGGCTGGGTCAACTGGAAGGTACGAGACCGACACATAGGCATGACCCCTATACACTAAAACATATAGGCTGGGTCAACTGGAAGGTACGAGACCGACACATAGGCATGACCCCTATACACTAAAACATATAGGCACATAGGCATGATCCCTATACACTAAAACATATAGGCATATAGGCATGACCCCTATACACTAAAACATATAGACATATAGGCATGACCCCTATACACTAAAACATATAAGCATGACCCCTATACACTAAAACATATAGACATGACCCCTATACACTAAAACATATAGACATATAGGCATGACCCCATCGTCACATGATGGCCTTACTGAACTGACCCCCAACACAACCGTGACATCTTCTTACAACTGAGAAGCTCATACCCGGGATGTACTCTTAAACTGTTGCTCCGAGCACACTCTAGCACTTTGAAACGGTTAGTAGCAGACATGTGGACTCGAGTCACATGACTTGGACTCGAGTCAGACTCGAGTCATGATTTTAATGACTTCAGACTTGACTTGATAAAATTCGGCATGACTTGCGACTCGACTTGGACTTGAATACTATTCACTCGAGACTTGACTCGGACTTTGCCTCTTTGACTTGTGACGACTTGACATGTCTCGAGTCAAAAACTAAATTTCCTGATCATGGACCAGTCACCCCAGAGATGCTTTCCCTTCGCGACTAAAAAAAAAAAATAAATAGCGGAGACAAGCGGCCAGTCCAGAGCACAGTTCAGTGCTGCCGCTACCCCCACATGCGTTAGGCACTGTGTGTAGGGCACCAAGAGACAGAGAAACGACCAACATTTAGCCAATAACTAGTAGCTTTACTGCAAACTGATTTGCACTCTTGTTAGAGAACGTTTACAATGTAGGCCTCGTGTAGACCAGCAGCTTAATGTGGACAGGGCCTCGTGTAGACCAGCAGCTTAATGTGGACAGGGCCTCGTGTAGACCAGTAGCCACATAACAGTGTAGCCCTTCTGCAGCAGCTGTAGCATGTTGTGCAGGTGATTGATAATGAGCGCGTTGTGGGCCGTGTAGTGTGTCAGTGGCAGTGCTGAGCGTTTCATGTGGTCAGGGGTTTGACCTTCTCAATGTCACCCTGGGCTTTCCCTCTTTAAGCTCGACCTGCTCAGTACTTGTAGTAATCCCTCTGGGTCCAGATCTGATGGCCCGGTGGAACCGGATCTGATGGCCCGGTGGAACCGGATCTGATGGCCGTGTTCCGAGTGTTTTTACGTCGCCAGGTGTTTTTCTCCACTTGACACGTTCCGGAGCATTGGCCGCTCTGTGATGTCATAATGTGTTAATTAATGGGCAGCATTGATGCCGTTTGGCACCGCCTCTGTCCGTGACACACAACCGTGGTGTCCATGGTTACGCTTCACTGTGACACTTACAGTGTCACGGACAGAGGCGGATTAAGTGTACACTGCAATAAATAAATCTAACCAAATGTTATTAATCTTATATTAAGACCGAAAATCAATTTGGTATTGTTTTTAGTGTGAAGCGCTCTCTCGAAAGATCATTTGGACTTAATTTAAGAAGACTTATTTTAAGGAGTCTTATCAAGACAAATTTGCTTAAAATACACTGGCAGGCAAATTTGCTTGTTTTCATCTTAAAATAAGTCAAACTCTTTAGATTAAGCCAAATAATTTGATGATGAGAAAGTGTATGAGAAAGCGCTAGGTAAGTGTCTATACTGAAAAGAATACCAACTAGATTTCTTGATCTTGATGTAAGATTAATAAAACTTGGTGAGATTTGATGAGATTAGCAGTTTTTGCAGAGTAGGTGTTGGCTAGAGGAGAAGATGACATATATGCACCCCCCCCCCCCCCAGGACATCAGTGTGAAGCTTGAGCACTTCCAGGAAGTGATGCGTAAGGAAGACCTGGTCTACCTGACCTCGGACTCGTCCAACGTGCTCAAGGAGCTGGACGAGTCTAAAGCTTACGTCATCGGAGGCCTCGTGGATCACAACCATCACAAGGTCAGAGACACACACACACACACACGCACCACACACACGCACACACACACATGCACGCACACACACACACACACTCACACACTCACGTCACACACACAACCTTAACCATGCTAAGCACAACCAGGTCAGCACACCTAGATATAACCAGATAAGCGTCAGACACACAACGGCACATACAGCCAGCAGAAGTTTTAAGACTACCACAACCAGAGATAAACAGAGACTACCACAAAACAACCAGAGATAAAAAGCAGAAGGTCTAAGACTATCACAACCAGAGATAAACAGCAGAAGGTCTAAGACTACTACAACCAGAGATAAACAGCAGAAGGTCTAAGACTACCACAACCAGAGATAATTAAGTGATGATGCAATAATGGGATAATAAATCTCTTTCCGAGTCCAACGACCTTCAGAGCCACTCCTGTTTTCTCCATAGACAGTAAAATAAGCATTTTTTTCCTCTATTCAGAGCAGCGTTTCAGAAAATGCTCATTCTACTACTCAATTGTTGCCTCATCCTATTTCCCGCGGAATCCTGCATGTTACCCTAGATTATATCATCTGGCTCCACAGCTACAGTAATTACTCTATTAAAGTTAAGCCATTTTGTTTCACTCTCACTGAAACGGAGGTGATGGTGACAGGGTTTACAAGTTGCGAAAACTCTCACTGAAACGGAGGTGATGGTGACAGGGTTTACAAGTTGCGAAAACCGGCTGGCTGCGCTGGTAAATGTGTTTTGACAAAAAAGCTGTTGGACCCGTGACGTCGGACAACCGAATAGTACGAGACGGCAGATTTGAACCATTAAGAATCATTCTGAGAATAGGCATTTCATGCAAGTGTGTGTGTGTGTGTGTGTGTGTTGCAGGGAATCACATTTGAGCGTGCTCAGGAGCTTGGAATTGACCACGCTCAGCTCCCATTGGGGGACTTTGTCAAGATGAACAGTCGCAAAGTACTCGCTGTCAACCATGGTGAGACACACGCACACACGCACGCACACACACACACTCTCACACACACGCACGCACACACACACTCACACACACACGCACATTTTCAACTTTGAAACTTTTAGAACAATATTTCTGATTGTTTATAAATTACATATATTTTGTATATTGTATATATTTTATGTATTTTCATGAGAGAGATAAACAAACATAAACAAAGGTTGAGTGAGTGTATCATGCATGTCTGTGCAGTTTTTTACATGGTGTGTGTGTGTGTGTGTGTGTGTGTGTGTGTGTGTGTGTGTGTGTGTGTGTGTGTGTGTAGTATTTGAGATCATGCTGGCGTACCTGGAGAAGAGGGACTGGCGAGAGGCCTTCTTTACAGTCCTCCCCCAACGGAAGGGGGCGGTTCCTGTCGAAGGGGAGGAGCCAGACAGTGATGAAGACTCACCCCCTAAGCACACAGACCAGGATGAAGAGCAAGGCAGCTCTGATGGACACTCCGAGTCAGCAGAACCAATCAAGCAGGAGGGTGGAGACACCCAGGACCAATCAGATGGCAAACAGAAAAAGACGGACACCTCGGTCAGCCAATCAGAAGACAAGCCTCAGGAACAGACTGCTGCCTAGACCAAATGACTGTTCATTTGTTGTTTTTCAGTTTATTGGTGAAGATGAAGCCTTTGAGGCTTGATAAGTTTTTAAGTTGCCTGGTGTCTCACAGGGGAGCGTGGCGGTCCTGTAGTTTCAGCTCATGCTCTTGTTTTTGGATTGCATTTAGGTCTTCAGGCTTACTTACTTACATTAAGTAAAGAAACTTGTGGTGAACTATGTTTTCATTGACATGTTTTTATTTGATTTCTCATTAAAAATAGACATTTTCAATTAATTCTTCTCACACACAGATGTGTCTGTTCACCTTTGCTCTCTGCCAAGAAACAGTGATGTCACAGCAGGTAGCCCAATAACATTACATCCTGGAGTTTCCCTGTGTTCTATACAATGAAACCTATGCAGGACTGCAGGGGTGTGTGTTGGTATGCTTCACCCAGTGCAGGGGTGTGTTGGTATGCTCCACCCAGTGCAGGGGTGTGTGTTGGTATGCTCCACCCAGTGCAGGGGTGTGTGTTAGTATGCTCCACCCTGTGCAGGGGTGTGTGTTGGTATGCTCCTCTTGGCGTGAGCATATGATCTGGCCACCCCCGATGACTGATGACCAGACCATGTGCTGCGCAGGCTGCTATGGTGGCAGGTTGTCAGGTGACTCGGAGTTGCTAGGGTCTGCTTTCTCCGTGACCTCTGACCTCCTCACCTCCCCTCGTGTCCCGAGGCTTCACAAGCGCTAAAATAGGGTTGGGTGATGTCGCCTAAATTGGCATTTGACGATGTGTACAGTAAAACATTGTGATGGACGATGATATCGTGGGGGGGGGGGTTTAGTGTGGTAAACACTAATTAATTAGTCTATAGCCTAGGTATGTCTGTACAGAAATACATTTATAATGTTCTACATTAAAAAAAAAAATATATATATATATATATATATATATATATATTGTATAGGCTATACGGCCTGATGAAAGTGGACAGCTAAGAGAGACATACTGACCAGGCTACCGAAGTTGTGTGGATACAAGGATACAAGGAAGTTTATTGTCACATGCATATAGTTACTGGAAGTAAGAAATGCAGTGAAATTATGTCTGGTGTCAGCCTATTTGTGCATTAATGGGGGGGGTAAAAAGTGCAGTAGAAGAGGGGTTTAGTAGATTAAGTGGCAAGGGCTGCATAAAAAAGGTGGGGGAGGATTGGGATTGGGTGGGGGGCACCAACAAGGAGCACCCAAGAGCAACAGGGGCAAGGAAAAACTCCCTTACCAAGGAAGAAACCTTGGGCAGATCCACGGCTCAAGGGGCTAACCCAACTGCCAGGGGTCTTGGTGTGTGTGTTGGGGGGATGACAGGGGAGATGGGATAGTGTGCTGTGTATGTGGGGAGAGGGCAGTGTGCAATATGTGTGTTGGAGAAGCTTCCTCATGAGACAATGTGCTGTGTATTGGGGGGGGGGGCAGTGTGCTGTAAGTATGTTGGGGATGTGTGTTGGAGAAGCTTCCTGATGAAATAATATGCTGTGTATGTAGGGGGGGGGGACTTACTATTGCAAGCAGAGTACTGTATGTAATGTATGTGAGTGATGACAGTGAAGATGTGTGTAAAGATCTGCTCCAAGAAAATTGTTGTGAAAGACGGATAGACAATCAATCTGAACACTTGCGTGTGCACCAACCAGCGGAATATTACACATTGCCAGCCTTCGCTGGGCCCAGCAAAAAAGCTACTTAAGACTACTATTGTGGTCACTCATTTAAAATCTTAGTACTATGCAGCATCCCACGTTATCCGTCTATGCTGACTATGAGGGCGGCGGGAAGTGAAAGTAAAGGGCTGCGATCACGCAGTCCAGGCTAAATATAGGAGGGCGAAGTAAAAACACTTTTACAAATAACGAATCCCGATTACCACTCCGCTGCTGTCTGGGACTTTTGCTAAATGCATGAAATACAAGCCTTACAGTGAAAGACGAATAGGCTACCTTCTGATCCTATAATTAACGAAAGAAATGGTTTATTTTAACACAGAGGAGACGCATTTGGCGCTCGCTGTAGCCTTGCAAAAATATTTGAGCTAGAATGTCCTAGTCGTAGCCTAATAAATCTATATTTTCTGCTAAAACATTAGGCTACCTATTACGTCCAATGTAGGCTATACTGCGAGACATGTAGGCTACAAAAAGACAATGAGGCTACACATTCACGTCACAGTCAGGAATTATTTGAATAAGAGGGTAGACTAATAAGTCTTTTATTTTACAAGATAGTAGACTAATACGTGATAACTGTTCGGTTGACAGCCTTTAAAGTAGGATCAATTTCATTTTCAGGGAAAGGTTTTTTTTTTATGTTTTAGCCTGTTACAGCAGGAATTAGTGACTGGCATGTGGGGGCGTGGCATCACGATGGTTGCTTTCCATCGTGATGGTTGATCACGATACAACCCTACGCTAAAACATGCGGACCGTCTGCAGGGCAGGTTTAGACCACTATAACATGTAGACCGTCTGCAGAGCACGGTCTTTCAACACACACACACACACACACACACACATACAGTACACACACTCTGACACAGAGACTGTGGGGCCTGTTTTTAAGGCACTCCTTGAGTTGCTTCAGTTCGGCCTGAGTTTGTGCTTGCTGTAACTCCACAGTAGCTTCCCCAGGGTTACCGTTATGGTACAATGTTGCAAGTTAATTTGATACAGTAAATAATTATTGTGTCTGTATAAAAGAATTGCAATAATACACTGATGAGAGCACAAATGACAACATACTGCAATGTCATGAAGAATGGCCATGAAGATTATTTTTCCCTAACAGGAATCTTGATTGACTGTCTTGAGGTGGCTGAAACAAAGTGCAATGATCTTGAATTTTAGTACTCCCGACTAATGTTGAATACATGCTAAAAACATTTATGTCAATCATGTCACAAATTCTATGCAAGTTCTGCAAAACACCAATGCTGTTGTGAGGTTTTTTTGTTTTGTTTTGGTCATTTCAGACAGTTACTGGTCATTCAACAAGCCCACACAGAAGGCAAAATAAAAAAAAGTTTCTATTTTACAAAGGACCAAGACCACCAAAAAAAGATGACTACACAGCATAAACTCACTTGCACACCCTAAAACTCTCCATGATCCAAGGCGATACCCTGCTGATCTAGGTCAAGCTAAGCCTTTTACACAATTTTCCACAGAACCTCCAACAAAACACACAGTAGCACACAGAGTAGCACTACATAGAAAGTAAGTTAACCCATCAAATGCTTCCACTTGAACAGGTAGACTAGGAATAATGGCCTGACAAGAAATGCGTTGACAACAAGCTGGTGGCTGTATGGACAAGGCTTGAGGTGCAGCACAAATGAAATACAGCGCTTTGCTGTGTGTTTGGACATATTGCCCTGTAAGTGTGTGCTGACACAGAGTGTGTTACCCGGTGTTTTACAGATGTGTGTGTGTGTGTGTGTGTGTCCGTGGGTCTTCTCAGTTCTCAGTGCAGTTCTATGGTGGCCTGCTGCGTTCACTGTTATTCTGACTCAGTAGTTTTCTCTTACGCCCTCTAGTGGAAGATAGTATGAAATAAACTTACTGTAGAGGGGAAAAAATGAAATGATTGTGTTTTTTAACACCTCTGTCAGTGCACTGGCAGGAAGTAAGTTACTAAGGGTTTAGGTAGGCTTAAAGTGGCTCCACTGTGGTCAACCCAGCTTACAAGAGACAGGCTACCTCTACAGTATTTTATTAATATACAGCTCTGGAAAAAAAATAAGAGACCACTGCACATTGTTCTGATGTCTTCCTACGGTTGCTGAGTGATATTCAAATGAGTTGAAGGTCATATTCAAATTTGCAGTGGTCTCATTTTTTTCCAGAGCTATAGCTATTTAGCTATTTATAGCTAAATTTCCTACTATTTCCATTAACTCAGTTTCAATTTTTGATTTTTGTTTTGCTTTTTAAATTGAAGAAAAATAGTCACCCATCTCCACATCGGAACGAATGTTTCCTGGACTCCTAAACCCGCGGAAAGTTTTGTCTGTGGAATGTGCAAAGCCATGGCAACGTGACGCTAACCCGGAGTTTTGAGCTCTGATGGTGCCTTTGCCTACTGTGATACAGGCTTGCAAACTACAGGCTCGTAACATAACATAAATGTAAAGTATAATCAGAGCTATAGCTGAATGCAACCAGTATGTCTCAGAAGGCCATGAAAGTAGTAGTGGAACTTAATCTCAGAGCGGTAAGGCTATTTCTCAATGTCAAGTTTGCTAGCCAGCAATTAACGGCGTTAAAAATATTGTGGTGACTGCTGTCATTTTCTTTAAAACTTCTGTTTTTTGGGTGCTAACTTCGTCAACTCAAAATGCATTTTGCCACAGGGCTATCTCCACGTCTGGAATAAGTGGATGTTTATTTACCAACCCATTGACCATGCACTTTTCATCGAGTTTGTTTTCCAGATAAATTGCTAATTTAAGTAATTTTGGCTATGTTTGCATAATTTACAATTATCCAGATAATCTTTGCTGCCTTTGTAGCACACGTGTTGCTAACGACAAAAAACCATCACGTAACCATTAATCTCTGTGAAGTACAGAACAGGATTAACCTAGGCTACTCCCCGTATAGCCTCAAATTAACACTCTGATCTGTCACCTGCTAATAGCGAGAATTGGTCAAATGCGAGCGGACGGGACCATCAGCCATGCTCTGTGCTATGTTTTCACCTTTGACAGGTGACTTGTCCGGGGGTGCACCTGCAGGCTAAAGATGACGTCTACCTGAGCGTGTGTCTGATGAATCAGTACAGGCAGTCCGAGTGCCTACCCGCCGTCTTCCCGTTATTGTTACGGGAGAAGATGAGGTTTGAAAAAGTGGGTTTCATTTGAGAAAAACAAGCCCACACTTTTAGCAGCTCATCATCAGGATCTCG
>NC_055974.1:30265899-30295899 GCF_018492685.1 Alosa sapidissima
TGAATCAGAATGAGCCTAATAATTAACTGAAAGTAATGCAGTCATTGTGTCTCTTTACCATGTATAATACCTAGGCAAAGCTGAATAAAAAACCAAAACACACATGTCTCTCAACAATTCTCAAATAGAACGCAATAAAAGGAAATTAATCAAATGAAACAACATGGTTGCATGTATAAAAGTGGCCCTGATTGTCTTGATTTCTCACAGGGTGTGAAAAAAAGTTTACATACCACGGAGTACTAGTGATAAAAACAATAACCAAACAGTTCAAGGGGAAACAATAAAGAAACAATAGACAAAAAAAGAGAAGGGTCTGTATGGCTCCCGGCTTTTTGACCACTGATTGCACCTGAAACAAAACACAGAGATATACATATCTGGGCCCAAGGCCCCAGTAGTGCTTCCTAAGTTTCAGCTAACATTGTCAAAAAGATTTCAATTGCAATGCCGCTATAGTCAGTCACCAAATTAGTAATTAGCAATGAAATATAAATTCACATGATCATGATCTTCATGAATACTCCTTTTTTTGTGTGCCTCATAATCAAGAATTGTTTATCATACAGCAAAGCTTAATTAGCTTAACCTTTTTTCACATTGTTTAAAGCAGGCATAAAGGCATGTTTTAAAGAACTTGGTTAGAACTTTATTCTTAACATATTCTGAACACCTGAAACAAATGAAAACTTGTATTTTATTTTATTTTATTGCATTGCTGTATCCAAAATAATTGTAAACAATATGGTCTAGTAGGTATGTCATCATACCACATTATCATCTTGATACTGTTTTGCATAGCTGTAAAACAGTTGTAAAACCTTTTCCATGTCAATGATGAGAAAAAAAAAACAACTGCAGTGGGTGTGTTGTCAATAAACATATGAACCTATTAGTTCAATATTAGTTCAGTGTAGTGAAGTCAACATCAACAACCTCTCATCTTCCATTAAAGGAAAAAAAAACATCTTTAATCATAACTTGATATACTGCAAGAGCTAGCTGTCTTATGTTATCAGACTACTCTTTAATCAGACTCCCCCTTATGATCTGCAGCAAGGCTGTAAGATTATTCCCTTTAGTTAAAATGTTGTCGCCTATAACACTGTGTCCTATTAAGAGCTAAGTGCATCATAGCATCAACAATTTGATAAATTCACTGCTGTTGGTAAAATTACAACTTTGCTAAACTGGCCCCCAAGTATGAATTTAACCGATATGCTTCGACTCTCGTCAGTGTTGTCATTGCCAGAAGCATGAGATTGTGGAGCAATGCTTAATACATAAAATAAAAGGTTCCTTTTATCCAGAACCTTCTCTGCCCTCAGAACCTGTACTGTATGTCTACCACTGTTGCCATTCAGCCAGTCACTCACCATAGTGTATGGTGTCCTCACTCAAAGCAGGACCTGGCAGGGCTCAAGGCCTACAATCAACAGTCAAAACACATCTGTGTCTACCTTGAAGCAAGAACATAGCTTCCGCAAGGCTTCCAGTGTTTGCGGCCTACACGTGGAACAGGATAACTTGGGTCAGGTTCTATTAGAATGGGGAGCAGGAAGCTTGGAGAAACAATTAGCCTGTATTTAAGCAAAATGGTCATACTTTCTATGGGGCCTTTATTAAACTTACAAATGGAAAATGTAAACCAAATCTTGTTGTTGTGAGCAGGGTTGTCTAGCGACCTTGCCGACAGATCTCTCATATATTAGAATCTCAGGCTTCTCTGAGTATATCTTTTTCTAGGGCTGTCCCTGGTTTACTCGTTGCTGCGTGTTCAGCTCCCTTACGGGTGTTTCCAGAGGCCCATCCCCAGAACCAGGACTGAGAGATCACCCCCCTCCATTTTGTTCCAGAGGAAAAACAAACACTTAGGACTGTAGAAATTATTCAATGACAATCGTAATTCAATGGCACATAATTTTCCAAAACTGGCAAATCTAACAAGGATATCAAACAAGGGCATTACATGTCTCTTTTAGCATTGACAGGAAAACAAACAAAATAAAATAATTAAGGCATGTTGACCAAACACAAAACAAAACAAAATGTGTTGCCACTCTTGAGAGAAGTAACTCTTGACTGAATTAATTAATATGGTATGCTATCAACATCAAAACGTCATTTTAAAAGAGAATTTAGGACTCTGACAAGCAACACCTTCAAATTGGTTGAACGTAGAGATAAAATATCTTTACCTTCATAATTCTCTTCTCTTCTCCACTCTCTCTTCCTCTACACTGACCTTCGTCAAGTGCAGAGATAGCTCCAGATAACAACCATTCTGACAGCTAAGTCAGAGAAGATCTGTACCTATGGTTAAGTGTGTTAGTGTTTTCCATACTGCCGGTAGACAAAGACAAAACGGACTCAGGGCCAGATGTACTAACGCTTTTGCGCCCACTTCAGGCGTATTTGTTTCGCAATGTGCGTGTAAAATCATTGCGAGGTACAAACAGGCCGCAATGATGTAAAAGCGCAAACTGCCTGTCGCGGGAGCTGAAAGTGGCAGATTGCGATTGTCATGTCATGCATATGCATTCATGGGAGGATCCAGGGGAAAGTGGGAGTTTAGCGTAAAAAGATGGGAGGGGAAGAGTAAAGAGCGCCTAATTATGTATTCCGCGGTATGTACAAAGACTGCTTCTGAAAGCGCACGTCTGTTCTGCGCCTAAATACTTCCACCTTGTAAAAGCAGGTGTTAATCCAAATTGCAGTTCAATGCGTCAATAAGAGAACCTTTCAAAGACAACAGAATCGCTATTGAGAGAGAGACGGAAACTTGGGTCTGACAGCGTTCGCAATCTGCGGTGTGTCCATGACGCTGATAACGCTACGTTCCCAAATGTACGTACATCTGGCCCTCAGTCTTTAGTTGCAACATACAACACATAATATGTAGCCTATATTTTTAGACACATTCTGTCTCCTAATTATTCTGTGGTATATTTGATTGGCTGACACACAATATTAGCAGCACTGGAATGTTTTGAATAGGCGTCCCCATCTTAATCTTAGTTGGGCCCAACTAATGCTGCTGACCATGTGTGGCTGCCAAGTAAGTTAACTTTCCCTTAACAACGCAGATGAGGCAGAAGTTTTCTTAGATTCAAATAGCTTTGCAGCTCAGAACAAACTATGCCAAATAGTAGTTCAAGCAGGGACAGGTTGACCCTTAGACCTAGATGTTAGTATCAGAGAGTTCCTTTAGCAGACAATTGCAAAGCACACATACACATAACCCATACAGTAGGTCAGAAACATACATAGACTGACACACACACACACACACATACACACACACACACACACACACACACACACACACACACACACACACACACACACACAGGTGTACATCCTCTCCCCTACTGACAGACCACACTCCCTGACTGAGTGTGTTAGTGTGTAGGAATGTAGGCTAACTTACCTGAGCTACCTGTTTGTGTGTGTGTTAATGTGTAGGACTGTGTGTCTATGTTTGTGTGTGTTAATGTGTAGGACTGTGTGTCTCTGTTTGTGTGTCTGTGTGTGTGTGTTAATGTGTAGGAGTGTGTGTGTGTGTTGATGTGTGTTAATGTGTAGGAGTGTGTATCTCTGTTTGTTTGTGTGTGTGTGTGTGTGAGTGTGTGGTGTGTGTGTTAAAGTGTGTTAATGTGTGTTAATGTGTAGGAGTGTGTGTGTCTCTGTTGTGTGTGTGTGTGTGTTAATGTATGTTAATGTGTGTTAATGTGTAGGAGTGTGTGTGTGTCTCTGTTTGTTTGTTTGTGTGTGTGTTAATGTGTAGGAGTGTGTGTCTCTGTTGTGTGTGTGTGTGTGTGTGTGTGGTGTGTGTTAAGTAAGGGATAATGTATAGAACGCCGGTCATTCTTGGGAAAATAAGTCCCGACAGGGCGAACCGGAAGGGACTTATTTTCCCATGATGACCGGCGTTCTATACATTATCCCACTTATTACACGGCTACTTGCCAAAACGAAATAATAAACTCCCCACAATATGACTTTAGCCTACATAACCTAGCCTATTTGTTACAGTTCATCGTGGCATTTGCTGAGAAACAAATAGTTCGCAACAACACACGCTGAACTTGAATCAAACATTCTTTAGAACACAGCGGATCAACCGTCTGCTTTCACTTTTGAATGAAGTTCCAGTCCTTGCGTAGTGATATGAAAGACGTATCAGAAGCACAAAACCCGTTGCTATTGACAGCGGTAATTATATGTTTGCAGCGGTAATTACATGAATTTATTTACCGCTAGAACTTTGGGAAATCCCATTCAAGTCAATGGAGCGTTCTACTAGCATTGTGAAGAGCCGTATAATAATGTGTGTTAATGTGTGGGAGTGTGTGTGTGTCTCTGTTTGTTTATTTGTGTGTGTGTGTGTTAATGTGTAGGAGTGTGTGTCTCTGTTTGTTTGTGTGTGTGTGCGTGTGTCTTAATGTGTAGGAGTGTGTGTCTCTGTTTGTTTGTGTGTGTGTGTGTGTTAATGTGTAGGAGTGTGTGTCTCTGTTTGTTTGTGTGTGTGTGTGTTAATGTGTAGGAGTGTGTGTCTCTGTTTGTCAGGGCGACAGACCTCAGGAGGTAAAAGAAGAAGCAGATCCAGTGGCTGGGTAGGAACACACACAGCTTACGTGACCACACACACACACACACACACACACACACATACACACATACACATACACACACACACACACACACACACACACACACACACACACACACACACACACACACTCACACAGGCAGTCACACACACAGGCCTCTGAGTAGCCCTGTCCTTTCTGCAGGTTCTTGATGAAGACCTCAGCCAATCGGATGCGGAGGATCTGCTTGATGATGGCACTGAAGAGGACCTCGGCCAATCAGGGACGGGGAAGGACGGGTCACCCACACCAGCAGTCTTGTGGCGTGCATACAGGGAGAGGCCGCACCTCAACGGGTGTGTGTGTTTGGAAATGTGTGAGAGTCGGCCTCATTAGGTGTGTGTGTGTGTGTGTGTGTGTGTGTGTGTGTGTTTGGGAAATGTGTGAGAGTCGGCCTCATTAGGTGTGTGTGTGTGTGTGTGGTGAGTGTGTGTGTGTGTGTGTGTTTGGGAAATGTGTGAGAGTTTGCCTCATTAGGTGTGTGTGTGTGTGAGTGTTTGGTAAATGTGTGAGAGTCCTCCTCATTGGGTGTGTGTGTTTGGGAAATGTGTGAAGTCGGCCTCATTAGGTGTGTGTGTGTGTTTGGGAAATGTGTGAGAGTTCGCCTCATTGGGTGTGTGTGTGTGTTTGGGAAATGTGTGAAGTCGGCCTCATTAGGTGTGTGTGTGTGTGTGTGTGTGTGTTTGGGAAATGTGTGAGAGTTCGCCTCATTAGGTGTGTGTGTGTGTGAGTGTGTGTGTTTGTGTGTTTGGGAAATGTGTGAGAGTTCGCCTCATTAAGTGTGTGTGTGTGTGTGTGTTTGGTAAATGTGTGAGAGTTGGCCTCATTAGGTGTGTGTGTGTGTTTGGTAAATTTGTGAGAGTCGGCCTCATTAGGTGTGTGTGTGTGTTTGGTAAATGTGTGAGAGTCGGCCTCATTAGGTGTGTGTGTGTGTGTTTGGGAAATGTGTGTTTGGTAAATGTGTGGGAGTCGGCCTCATTAGGTGTGTGTGTGTGTGTGTGTGTGTGTGTGTGTGTGTGTTTGGGAAATGTGTGAGAGTTCGCCTCATTAGGTTTGTGTGTGTGTGAGTGTGTGTGTTTGTGTGTTTGGGAAATGTGTGAGAGTTCGCCTCATTAGGTGTGTGTGTGTGTGTGTTTGGTAAATGTGTGAGAGTCGGCCTCATTGGGTGTGTGTGTGTGTTTGGGAAATGTGTGAAGTCGGCCTCATTAGGTGTGTGTGTGTGTGTGTGTGTGTGTGTGTGTGTGTGTGTGTGTTTGGGAAATGTGTGAGAGTTCGCCTCATTAGGTGTGTGTGTGTGTGTGTGTGAGTGTGTGTGTTTGTGTGTTTGGGAAATGTGTGAGAGTTCGCCTCATTAGGTGTGTGTGTGTGTGTGTTTGGTAAATGTGTGAGAGTCGGCCTCATTGGGTGTGTGTGTGTGTTTGGGAAATGTGTGAAGTCGGCCTCATTAGGTGTGTGTGTGTGTGTGTGTGTGTGTGTGTGTGTGTTTGGGAAATGTGTGAGAGTTCGCCTCATTAGGTGTGTGTGTGTGTGTGTTTGGTAAATGTGTGAGAGTCGGCCTCATTGGGTGTGTGTGTGTGTTTGGGAAATGTGTGAAGTCGGCCTCATTAGGTGTGTGTGTGTGTGTGTGTGTGTGTGGTGAGTGTGTGTGTGTGTTTTTGGGAAATGTGTGAGAGTTTGCCTCATTAGGTGTGTGTGTGTGTGAGTGTTTGGTAAATGTGTGAGAGTCCTCCTCATTGGGTGTGTGTGTTTGGGAAATGTGTGAAGTCGGCCTCATTAGGTGTGTGTGTGTGTTTGGGAAATGTGTGAGAGTCAGCCTCATTAGGTGTGTGTGTGTGTGTGTGTGTGTGTGTGTGTGTGTGTGTGTGTGTGTGTGTGTGTGTGTGTGTTTGGGAAATGTGTGGGAGTCGGCCTCATTAGGTGTGTGTGTGTTTGGGAAATGTGTGAGAGTTCGCCTCATTAGGTTTGTGTGTGTGTGAGTGTGTGTGTTTGTATGTTTGGGAAATGTGTGAGAGTTCGCCTCATTAGGTGTGTGTGTGTGTGTGTTTGGTAAATGTGTGAGAGTCGGCCTCATTGGGTGTGTGTGTGTGTTTGGGAAATGTGTGAAGTCGGCCTCATTAGGTGTGTGTGTGTGTGTGTGTGTGTGTTTGGGAAATGTGTGGTTGGCCTCATTAGGTGTGTGTGTGTGTGTGTGTGGTGAGTGTGTGTGTGTGTTTTTGGGAAATGTGTGAGAGTTTGCCTCATTAGGTGTGTGTGTGTGTGAGTGTTTGGTAAATGTGTGAGAGTCTTCCTCATTGGGTGTGTGTGTTTGGGAAATGTGTGAAGTCGGCCTCATTAGGTGTGTGTGTGTGTTTGGGAAATGTGTGAGAGTCAGCCTCATTAGGTGTGTGTGTGTGTGTGTGTGTGTGTGTGTGTGTGTGTGTGTGTGTTTGGGAAATGTGTGGGAGTCGGCCTCATTAGGTGTGTGTGTGTTTGGGAAATGTGTGAGAGTTCGCCTCATTAGGTTTGTGTGTGTGTGAGTGTGTGTGTTTGTGTGTTTGGGAAATGTGTGAGAGTTCGCCTCATTAGGTGTGTGTGTGTGTGTGTTTGGTAAATGTGTGAGAGTCGGCCTCATTGGGTGTGTGTGTGTGTTTGGGAAATGTGTGAAGTCGGCCTCATTAGGTGTGTGTGTGTGTGTGTGTGTTTGGGAAATGTGTGAGAGTTCGCCTCATTAGGTGTGTGTGTGTGTGTGTGTGAGTGTGTGTGTTTGTGTGTTTGGGAAATGTGTGAGACTTCGCCTCATTAGGTGTGTGTGTGTGTGTGTTTGGTAAATGTGTGAGAGTCGGCCTCATTGGGTGTGTGTGTGTGTTTGGGAAATGTGTGAAGTCGGCCTCATTAGGTGTGTGTGTGTGTGTGTGTGTGTGTGTGTTTGGGAAATGTGTGAGAGTTGGCCTCATTAGGTGTGTGTGTGTGTGTGTGTGGTGAGTGTGTGTGTGTGTTTTTGGGAAATGTGTGAGAGTTTGCCTCATTAGGTGTGTGTGTGTGTGAGTGTTTGGTAAATGTGTGAGAGTCCTCCTCATTGGGTGTGTGTGTTTGGGAAATGTGTGAAGTCGGCCTCATTAGGTGTGTGTGTGTGTTTGGGAAATGTGTGAGAGTCAGCCTCATTAGGTGTGTGTGTGTGTGTGTGTGTGTGTGTGTGTGTGTGTGTGTGTGTGTGTTTGGGAAATGTGTGGGAGTCGGCCTCATTAGGTGTGTGTGTGTTTGGGAAATGTGTGAGAGTTCGCCTCATTAGGTTTGTGTGTGTGTGAGTGTGTGTGTTTGTGTGTTTGGGAAATGTGTGAGAGTTCGCCTCATTAGGTGTGTGTGTGTGTGTGTTTGGTAAATGTGTGAGAGTCGGCCTCATTGGGTGTGTGTGTGTGTTTGGGAAATGTGTGAAGTCGGCCTCATTAGGTGTGTGTGTGTGTGTGTGTGTGTGTGTGTGTGTGTGTGTTTGGGAAATGTGTGAGAGTTCGCCTCATTAGGTGTGTGTGTGTGTGTGTGTGAGTGTGTGTGTTTGTGTGTTTGGGAAATGTGTGAGAGTTCGCCTCATTAAGTGTGTGTGTGTGTGTGTGTTTGGTAAATGTGTGAGAGTTGGCCTCATTAGGTGTGTGTGTGTGTTTGGTAAATTTGTGAGAGTCGGCCTCATTAGGTGTGTGTGTGTGTGTGTTTGGGAAATGTGTGTTTGGTAAATGTGTGGGAGTCGGCCTCATTAGGTGTGTGTGTGTGTGTGTGTGTGTGTGTGTGTGTGTGTTTGGGAAATGTGTGAGAGTTCGCCTCATTAGGTTTGTGTGTGTGTGAGTGTGTGTGTTTGTGTGTTTGGGAAATGTGTGAGAGTTCGCCTCATTAGGTGTGTGTGTGTGTGTGTGTTTGGTAAATGTGTGAGAGTCGGCCTCATTGGGTGTGTGTGTGTGTTTGGGAAATGTGTGAAGTCGGCCTCATTAGGTGTGTGTGTGTGTGTGTGTGTGTGTGTGTTTGGGAAATGTGTGAGAGTTGGCCTCATTAGGTGTGTGTGTGTGTGTGTGTGGTGAGTGTGTGTGTGTGTGTTTGGGAAATGTGTGAGAGTTGGCCTCATTAGGTGTGTGTGTGTGTGTGTGTGTGTGTGTGTGTTTGGGAAATGTGTGAGAGTTTGCCTCATTAGGTGTGTGTGTGTGTGAGTGTTTGGTAAATGTGTGAGAGTCCTCCTCATTGGGTGTGTGTGTTTGGGAAATGTGTGAAGTCGGCCTCATTAGGTGTGTGTGTGTGTTTGGGAAATGTGTGAGAGTCAGCCTCATTAGGTGTGTGTGTGTGTGTGTGTGTGTGTGTGTGTGTGTGTGTGTGTGTGTGTGTGTGTTTGGGAAATGTGTGGGAGTCGGCCTCATTAGGTGTGTGTGTGTGTGTGTGTTTGGGAAATGTGTGAGAGTTCGCCTCATTAGGTTTGTGTGTGTGTGAGTGTGTGTGTTTGTGTGTTTGGGAAATGTGTGAGAGTTTGCCTCATTAGGTGTGTGTGTGTGTGTGTTTGGTAAATGTGTGAGAGTCGGCCTCATTGGGTGTGTGTGTGTGTTTGGGAAATGTGTGAAGTCGGCCTCATTAGGTGTGTGTGTGTGTGTGTGTGTGTGTGTGTGTGTGTGTGTGTGTGTTTGGGAAATGTGTGAGAGTTTGCCTCATTAGGTGTGTGTGTGTGTGAGTGTTTGGTAAATGTGTGAGAGTCCTCCTCATTGGGTGTGTGTGTTTGGGAAATGTGTGAAGTCGGCCTCATTAGGTGTGTGTGTGTGTTTGGGAAATGTGTGAGAGTCAGCCTCATTAGGTGTGTGTGTGTGTGTGTGTGTGTGTGTGTGTGTGTGTGTGTGTGTGTGTGTGTGTGTTTGGGAAATGTGTGGGAGTCGGCCTCATTAGGTGTGTGTGTGTGTGTGTGTTTGGGAAATGTGTGAGAGTTCGCCTCATTAGGTTTGTGTGTGTGTGAGTGTGTGTGTTTGTGTGTTTGGGAAATGTGTGAGAGTTTGCCTCATTAGGTGTGTGTGTGTGTGTGTTTGGTAAATGTGTGAGAGTCGGCCTCATTGGGTGTGTGTGTGTGTTTGGGAAATGTGTGAAGTCGGCCTCATTAGGTGTGTGTGTGTGTGTGTGTGTGTGTGTGTGTGTGTGTGTGTTTGGGAAATGTGTGAGAGTTCGCCTCATTAGGTGTGTGTGTGTGTGTGTGTGAGTGTGTGTGTTTGTGTGTTTGGGAAATGTGTGAGAGTTCGCCTCATTAAGTGTGTGTGTGTGTGTGTGTGTTTGGTAAATGTGTGAGAGTTGGCCTCATTAGGTGTGTGTGTGTGTTTGGTAAATTTGTGAGAGTCGGCCTCATTAGGTGTGTGTGTGTGTTTGGTAAATGTGTGAGAGTCGGCCTCATTAGGTGTGTGTGTGTGTTTTTGGGAAATGTGTGTTTGGTAAATGTGTGGGAGTCGGCCTCATTAGGTGTGTGTGTGTGTGTGTGTGTGTGTTTGGGAAATGTGTGAGAGTTCGCCTCATTAGGTTTGTGTGTGTGTGAGTGTGTGTGTTTGTGTGTTTGGGAAATGTGTGAGAGTTCGCCTCATTAGGTGTGTGTGTGTGTGTGTTTGGTAAATGTGTGAGAGTCGGCCTCATTGGGTGTGTGTGTGTGTGTTTGGGAAATGTGTGAAGTCGGCCTCATTAGGTGTGTGTGTGTGTGTGTGTGTGTGTGTGTGTGTGTGTGTTTGGGAAATGTGTGAGAGTTCGCCTCATTAGGTGTGTGAGTGTGTGTGTTTGTGTGTTTGGGAAATGTGTGAGAGTCAGCCTCATTAGGTGTGTGTGTGTCTGTGTGTGTGGTAAATGTGTGAGAGTCGTAGATGTGTTTACAGCCATTAGGAATGCAGGTGGTTCCCCATTTTGTTTATTTCCCAATATTAGCCAATCCATTTGCCAAAGCTAAACTGCTTTACTTGCTTATTGACATGATGCCTGTGAGAGCCATTTTGGAAAAGAAAACTAAACAAAAACAACACACAATTTCTAAAAGACTTTGAAGAGTTTTGCAAGAAATTGCAAGACATTCTAATGTTCTACTGGTTTTGTGCGTTTGCAAGACATTGTAATGTTATACTGGCGTTGTGCGTTTGCAAGACATTCTAATGTTCTTCTGGCTTTGTGCGTTTGCAAGACATTCTAATGTTCTACTGGTTTTGTGCGTTTGCAAGAAATTCTAATGTTCTACTGGTTTTGTGCGTTTGCAAGACATTCTAATGTTCTACTGGTTTTGTGCGTTTACAAGAAATTCTAATGTTCTACTGGTTTTGTGCGTTTGCAAGACATTCTAATGTTCTACTGGCTTTGTGCAAGGTTTGGTGGTTAGGGTGTGGAGTTTAGAATTCAACAGAAATTACAAAATAGGTTCCCTCCCCTCAGGTGATGTTCCGTGTGTGGTTCCTGTGGTGATGTTCCGTGTGTGGTTCCCTCCCCTCAGGTCTCTGCTCTGCTCGGAGAATGTGTGGGAGGACGTCCAGACACGGCTGCGCTCTCTCCTCACCTCTCCACAAGCCATGCACAGACTGGCCAACGTGAGTCTCACACACACACACACACACACACCTCACCTCTCCACAAGCCATGCACAGACTGGCCAACGTGAGTCTCACACACACACACACACACACACACCTCACCTCTCCACAAGCCATGCACAGACTGGCCAACGTGAGTCTCACACACACACACACACACACACACACACACCTCACCTCTCCACAAGCCATGCACAGACTGGCCAACGTGGGTCACACACACACACACACACACACACACACACACACACACACACACACACACACACCTCACCTCTCCACAAGCCATGCACAGACTGGCCAACGTGGGTCACACACACACATACAGTACAGGGGGCGGAGACGGATGTTGATGAGCGCTGTTTACGTAATGAAGTGACAGTTTCGTAAATTCCCAGCACAGCGTTTGCCTTCTGCACACAGAGAAACTCGGTATTAGCGCTTTCTCTCTACATTCAGCCCTCTGTCTTTCTTTGTTTTTCAAAACTCTACACACAAAACCCACAATTGCTCACACAAGATGCAAAATGCCTCAAATCTCCAGCAAAATGACGCACAACATTTAAAATGTCATAAACACATCTTTACAGTAAAGCAAACATTCACTTCACATTATAATCACTTTTGTCATAATATGACATTTTGGATACATTTCACTGTTGATCAAAACCTAAAGCTCTTCTGGCTTTCATGGGCTTCCATGTATATTTACATAAAAGAGTGAAATTAATCTTCAGAGAGAAGTTGAAATACACAGTAAAAATGCAAGCAATATTGAAACCAAAAATAATGATTTTACCCAAATAATTTGCTGTTGTGAATACAGTATTTTACAGCCAACAAGAAGAAGGAGGCAGCTGGGTGTGCTAATTAATGGGCCTTTCTAAAACTAATAGTTCCAGTCCCAGTTCTACTTCCTCTCAGATTTTTGTGTTTTTTTATGAAATTGAAAACTAATCAGTCAAACACTGAGAGTAAGTGTATGATTTTGCAGATTTGTGTGGGGTTATGGTGTTTGAAAGGCATGTTTAGATTTAACGTGTAAGCAGTTGAAACAAACTGTAAAGATCTAGGACCTTGTGATCTTCTTACCCTTGTTTATCAAACAATTACTGTATTAGGTTTGTGAAGTAGGTCAATTGTATGGTGCACTGCACATGAAGTAACACCTCACCCTCCTCCATACACAAACCTGTGTGTGTGTTTGTGTGTACGTATATGTGCATTTGTGTGTGTGTGTGTGTGTGTGTGTGTGTGTGTGTGTGTACTATAGGGTGCTACGGACTCAGAGGTGGATGAGGTGTTGTGCAGGAGGTCCATCTCTCCCCACAGTGGGGGTAGAGCAGATCAACACAGGCCCAACACAGAGGTGAGCTAACGCTAACTGTCATGTTATCCGCCACAACATATAGGTGAGCTAACGCTAACGCTTTAGTGGGCAGCCGTGGCCCACTGGTTAGCACTCTGGACTTGTAACCGGAGGCGGTTCGAGCCCCGATCAGTGGGCCGCGGCTGAAGTGCCCTTGAGCAAGGCACCTAACCCCTCACTGCTCCCCGAGTGCCGCCGTTGTAGCAGGCAGCTCACTGCGCCGGGATTAGTGTGTGCTTCACTTCACTGTGTGTTCACTGTGTGCTGTTTGTGTTTGACTAATTCACCGATTGGGTTAAATGCAGAGACCAAATTTCCCTCACGGGATCAAAAAAGTATATATACTTATACTTATACTAACCAGTCTGTCATGTTATTCGCCCCAACACAGAGGTGAGCTAACGCTAGTCTGTCATGTTATCCACCCCAACACAGAGGTGAGCTAACACTGACGTAACCACTCTGTCAGGTTATCCGCTGTGGCTGTAAGGCAAGACCATCAATAGGCTAAAGTATATAAGTCATACAACTTGGAACTTTATAATACATACAAAGGCTGCTGTTGTAACATCACATCAGTCATGATGGATTTGCCCTTTTAGCATTTACAACCCGATAACCTGTTGGATCTCTATGACTGACTTTTGCATGTCAATTCACATTGTTATGTACAATACACATACAGCATATACTACACACTGAGATACTAATAGATATATGGATGAATGTATAGATATATAGATGGATGGATAGATAGATATATGGATGGATAGATAGATATATGGATGGATGGATAGATAGATATATGGATGGATGGATAGATATATGGATGGATGGATAGATAGATATATGGATGAATGGATAGATAGATATATGGATGGATGGATAGATATATGGATGGATGGATAGATAGATATATGGATGGATGGATAGATATATGGATGGATGGATGGATATATGGATGGATAGATATATGGATGGATGGATGGATATATGGATGGATGGATGGATAGATATATGGATGGATGGATGGATGGATATATGGATGGATAGATATATGGATGGATGGATGGATGGATGGATGGATATATGGATGGATAGATATATGGATGGATGGATTGATATATGGATGGATGGATGGATAGATATATGGATGGATGGATGGATAGATATATGGATGGATGGATGGATGGATGGATGGATGGATATATGGATGGATGGATGGATGGATGGATGGATATATGGATGGATGGATGGATGGATGGATGGATGGATAGATATATGGATGGATGGATGGATAGATATATGGATGGATGGATGAATGGATAGATGGATATATGGATGGATGGATGGATGGATATATGGATGGATGGATGGATGGATGGATATATGGATGGATATATGGATGGATGGATATATGGATGGATGGATGGATGGATATATGGATGGATGGATAGATATATGGATGGATGGATGGATGGATGGATGGATGGATGGATGGATGGATATATGGATGGATGGATGGATGGATGGATATATGGATGGATGGATATATGGATGGATGGATGGATGGATGGATGGATAGATATATGGATGGATGGATGGAGGGAGGGAGTTGCAGTAGTGACTGTCTGCCTTCTGTGTGTGCCTCTAGGTGTGAAGATGTGTCTAACCATGCTGTGTGTGTGTGTGTGTGTGTGTGTGTGTGTGTGTGTGTGTCTCTGTCTGTGTGTGTGTGTGTGTATGTCCCTGTGTGTGTGTGTGTGTGTTCCTCTAGGTGTGAAGATGTGTCTAAGCATACTCAACGCCATTGTATTCCTCCGTCTGGGCAAGACAGCCAGTCAGTGCTGCTGCTCTTCACATGAAACTCTCCTGGTGCTGAGTGTGTGTGTGTGTGTGTGTGTGTGTGCGTGTGTGTGTGTATCTGACTGGGCGAGCCAGCCGGTCAGCGTAGAAAACTCTCCTGGGGAATGGGGGCATGTATGACACCAAGGGAGCTCTGTATGTGTGTGTGTGTTGGTGGAGTTCATTCTCTTCATCAGAAACCTCCAGGGAATCATTGGTCACAGAGGCACTGCTTGAAGCACCGTACATTGTATCTGTTTGTGTGTGTGATACATTGTATTCATGACAATAATTATTGTGTGAGAATTAAATGGAAATAAACTCTCAGAGCAGACTATCCTTGACCATGCCTCTGTTTTATACTACTTGTTCTAGAAGGGTTTTGTGATCTGGAAGGATGGCACCAGAGAGGGTTACTGGTTAGAAATAAACAGAGCCATATAAAGATTTATAGTCACAAATTTGATCGTGTTGGTATGAATATATGTTGTAGTATGTGATTCCTATAGTGTAAAAAAAATATACTAACGTCTTAGAAACGTTGTAAAATAACTGAAATAGATTAAGAAAGCCACCGCTACTGATTGGCTTTCTTAATCTGATTACTATGGTTAGATTGATTTGTTTATATCCAGTGAAATTGCTGCCTTGACAACGCTATGTCATGGCTTCGGTACTCTATCAAGGATCTTTCATGGCAAGTTCCAAATAGTGTGTGTGTTCTAAAAGAATGAGAAGTGTGCATTCTAGAATGGCTGTGTGTAGTGGGATGACTGGGCTCTGATATGACTGTTCTTCTCTGTATTCTAGAATGGCTGTGTGTTGTGGGATGACTGGGCTCTGATATGACTGTTCTTCTGTGTGTTGTGGGATGACTGGGCTGGGATATGACTGTTCTTCTCTCTCTGTATTCTTGAAATTCATGTGTTCTGTTCTGAATCTACTAGTCTATCATGTCTGACTCACTGTAGAGGCCTAATCCCCAACAGGCATGTCATCAGCATATTTCTGACCCCGGGTAAACGTCTCTGGTCAGTAGTTTGCTGACCACAGCACTTGAGCTATATTCTGCCCAGTGATGGATGGGGCTGGTGAATGTCATGCATGTACAGTAGGAAGCCCAAGTCCACCTGAAAAACGTCCCCAAAAACGTCCGTGTGGAGAAGCTACCGGACAGTAGAAGTGAATTTAGCTACTTGACAACACGACTATGGCAAAAACTATAATCATGATTATTTTGGTCAATATTGAGATCACGATTATTTAACACAATTACTCAGTGATTTTGTTTCTATTTTCTAAAGTGAATTTAACTTTAAAAAATTGACTTTAATTTTGAATAATTCAACTGAAAAACAATAAATACAGGCTCCTTGGCTACTTATGATATCCCATGAAAGTGCCAATCATGACCGGTGATATGAACACACATAAGCTGTGTCCGAAACGCAGTGTTGTATAAAAAGACTACATAAGCTGTGTCCGAAACAGTTCATATCATTGGTCACGATTGGCTTTTTCAACTGAACAGCTTTGTCCTCAATGCTCAGGTGTGTCGTCTAGGAGACCATTAAGAGGAAATGATGTCGCTTGCAGCTTTTCCGAGCAGCATCTCATGGCAACGGCCTTGCTGGCAGTTCTGAGTACTTCTCCCTAGGACCCCTGACCAGCAGTGAACAGAGGAACTCTACTGTGTTTCCTAAGGTGCAGAACCGTCAGCCAACCCAATTAGGGCTTTGGGGTTGGGTAACGAGAGTAGCTCAGGAGAGTCTTCACTACAGACTAGGGCTGTCACTTTACGTTCGAAAATCGATTGCACAATCGATTGGACCAAACAACACAAGTTTCGAAAACTAAAATAGGGAATCGATTTTAACCAAATATAAAATAATTCCGAAGTGCAGAAAGCATTGCGAACGCTAAAAAGAAAATTACCACCAATTTTACGCACCGGGAACAGCTGTTTCAATCAGCTGCTATGCTGCTCGTGTTTTGCCAAAAAATGGAGGACAACGCGATCAACCTGTGCGACATGTAGAGAGACGAGTGATGGGCCCTAATAACTTGAGGAGTTCGATGTGGAAGTACTTCGGATTTTTGGTATATCAAACTATGGAGAAGAACAAAGCGGTAGGCTACGCAAACTGTGCAATCGAGTTCTACGTAGGCGAAATTTGTTTGACATTTCTAATCGTAAACACAGACACAGCTAGGTTGAAGCATGCAGTCATGTCACTGATGTAATGGCAGTCCACTCGGCTTACTGGTTTTCGAGAATGTTGCACTTCTGTTTGTCATTGTGCACGAAACTTCACGCCAATAAATCATCAGAAATATTGCTGGCTTGCGTCTACAAGCGCCCTCTTTACGTTGGTCCTGCAGTTGTTTGTGGATTGGCCTATATTTGGCGTTGAAAATGGAAACGTCTTTAGACATAAAAAATCTATTTTACAATCGATTCAATGAACACTTATGTCTCAAAAATCGAACAGGATTTTTTCACAAAAGTGACAGCCCTACTACTGACAGGAAGCTGTGCTGTGCTGCTGGTTCAGAGTCTTTACTACTGACAGGAAGCTGTCCTGCTGATTCTCAGAGTCTTCACTACAGACAGGAAGTTGTCTTGCTGGTTCAGAGTCTTTACTACTGACAGGAAGTTGTCCTGCTGATTCAGAGTCTTCACTACAGACAGGACGTTGTCCTGCTGGTTCAGAGAGTCTTCACTACTAACAGGAAGTTGTCCTGCTGTTCTTTTTGTTGTTTCCTGCAGTCCCTCTGAAACTGTTTATCATGTCTGTCCACAAACACACCCACACAGAAGAAATCACACCACTCCCGTGCCAATTGTGTTCAACATCTTTATTTATAGGTATACATCCAGGCTCGTACAGAGACTAAGTTGCCTATATTTCAGTTCACTGATAGATAAAACCATGTGCTTTGTTTCTGATATAGTTTATGGTCAAGCCTTGAGTAATGAATCATCTGTTAGTTAGTGATGACTAGCACATTAGATATCAGTACTGATTGATTGAATAGCCAGGGCTTTGGACATGAACAAGCCACAATGTCCATCCCCAGCCCGCCACACTGTGAGCGGTCAGTGACACACTATGGGCTGTGTGTGGGTCTGAAGCATTTCCCAGTCTGTGTGATTGAACACGAAGTCACAACAATACGATGTTCACTGATTGATGTACCTACAGCCTATTACAATGGCTTGTTCACATTCATGCCACAGTGAGTGTTGATCATTTTGAGTGTGTTAATTTTATCGTCTCTCAATGGGTTGAACTGCAGGGTATATATATCTCAGGGTTGGGTGGTATGTGCATGTAAACGTCTCTCGGGTATAAAAGTGAAGTCCTCGCGCCAGACGGGCCCCCGGCTGAGGACTTGTCCCGCTGTGGCACACCGCAGTTCTGTTGTCACTAGCACGGAAGAGTAAAACACACACACACACACACACACACACACACACACACACACACACACACACACACACACACATTCTCATCCGCCGCAAGCCTGTCTGCTCTCCAAGAGCCAACACACACATCAGCAGTCAGCTACCCTCTGAGACGCAACCGAGAAGTAAACCCCAAGACAGCAGCACTGCTGCGCGTACACCCCAAGACAGCCCCAAGACAGCGCGTACACCCCAAGACAGCAGCACCGCTGCGCGTACTAAACCCACGCCACACGTACATAACCCCCCCCATGCGTAGGTAACCCCCGCCAGTGCCCTCTCAAATGTTTTCATGTATTCAACAAGCTCTGGGACACCCTAGAAGACACAAATTCAGTCTCTTTTTCATCACATTTTCTGGAGCAACATTTGCAGCTTGGACTATAAATTGGTCAGATTTGACACACCAAATCTGAGTTTGTAACTGGCTCCAGTGCTGCTGCCCTTTAGTGTACTGAGGAGGCGCTGTCGTTCTCGAATCGGATAGCCAAGGACAGGGAAATATTTCCATTTTTGGAATTTGGGATGTGAGTAAAAGTATTTTTCTTAATAGTTTTAAACTTAAAAAAAATTATACTTTTTAAAACGCTTTCTAAAACTGTCTGGTGTTATCCACTGTATGCAGAGGATTTTTACAGGTAAACCTACTACAGGGCAGTCTGCATAACATTACATCTATCTACAAGGCTCTGTGCCCAACAAACCCCAAAATTCTAAAGTTGCTGAGACAATTCACCTTATTCCGCGCGCAAACATGGGGGGCGCTAGCTTTGCCCACATTGTCTCCGAACTTCCGATTGAGCAGTACATCCATTGCGACACATTGAGTTAACAGAGCTCTATCGAGATGACTGGCGTCATATGTTATGGGTCATCCTAAAGTTAGGAACGTTTATTTAGGATTTTTGTGACTTAAGACATTTCTGTTATACACCTTTCCTATCTGAAGTTAGGAAAACACTGACTTTGGAGTGGCTGTTCTGTAATGACTTTTCTAAACTAGTTACCATAGTTACCAAACAGATAAGGATTTGCGAGTTTCTCCATATGATACAGCAGCCACTGTCACATCGTCTACCCACTCCGTAGGGCTGAATAGCCTTGGGTAGCGAAGTACAATATTGCAATCTGACCTCCTGATGGCATTTGTTGTTTTCCTCCCAAGTTAGCCTCTCTATCCTCTTCTGCCGTGTTATCCCAATGAAGCTAACTAGCCTCTCTATCCTCTGCCGTGTTATCCCAATGAAGCTAACTAGCCTCTCTATCCTCTTCTGCCGTGTTATCCCAATGAAGCTAACTAGCCTCTCTATCCTCTTCTGCCGTGTTATCCCAATGAAGCTAACTAGCCTCTCTATCCTCTTCTGCCGTATCATCCCAATGAAGCTAACTAGCCTCTCTATCCTCTGCCGTGTTATCCCAATGAAGCTAACTAGCCTCTCTATCCTCTTCTGCCGTATCATCCCAATGAAGCTAACTAGCCTCTCTATCCTCTTCTGCCGTGTTATCCCAATGAAGCTAACTAGACGGAGCGAGCCGACCGGAAGTTTAAAGACAACGTGGAATTTAAAAAAATGGGCGGGGCTGAATAAGGTGAATAACAAACCCCAACATTCTAACGTTGCCAAGATAATGCCAAACAAACCCCAAAATTCTAAAGTTGCCAAGATAATGTCAAACAAACCCCAACATTCTAAAGTTGCCCCAAAAACCCCAACAATCTCAGATGGCAAAGATGGGTTGGAGTTGCTGTCTTGGGATAAAAGGTCTCCACTTCAGCTCGTCTCAGAGGCTGATTCTCTCTCACGTCTCCACAATGAAGGCCATTTCAGTGCATCTTACACATATTGCTTCATGCAATTCTGAATTCTTTATAAAAGTTGTATAGAAAGTCCCTCCTCTCTATTGGACACATTCAGGTTTGGCACTGATCTGGCACAAAGACAAGATGACTCACAGACAAGAACATCCGCCTAAACTGAGCTGACAAGATTTCAGGAAAAACACAAGACATCTTCAGTGTAAGCTTTCAAAAGGAAAGAACAAATAGAGTGCTTCTAACAGGTTCTATTTTTATCGCATATTTGATTGGCGGGAATATATATTGACATCTCTGCTAAGGACATGCTATTTTTTGCAATATAGTCACACAGTAGTGCATTTGTACAAATGTCACCTTCCAGTATCTTCTGGCTTACACTCACTCACTCTCTCTCACACACACACACTGGTATCTCTCTCACTCTCTCACACACACACAAGCACATTGGTAAAACCTTTAAAATACAACTTTAAAATATAATTTGAACACTCAAAACAATTCAGTTTTACACTCTAGATTGTTCTATAGTACAAATGAAACATTAATCTGAAGCAGTGATGAATACAGAAATGTAAAGAAAAACATGATTCAGAATGAGGGACTTTCTCAGCAGCAATGTGACCCTCAACATGACTCTCGGAAGCCCTGTGTGTGTGTGTGTGTGTGTCTGTGTGAGTGTGTTTGTGTGTGTGTCTGAGTGTGTGTGTGTGTGTTTCTCTGTGTGTGTGTGTGTGTGTGTGTCTGTGTGAGTGTGTTTGTGTGTGTGTCTGAGAGTGTGTGTATGTGTGTGTGTGTGTGTTTCTGTGTGTGTATGTGTGTCTGTGTGTGTGTGTGTGTCTGAGAGTGTCTGCTGAGTACAAATGAAGGCTACAGCTAATGTGTACGCGTGAAGGTGCCCGTCTGTGACGTGGCTGCCCTCTCAATAATGGCACTGGGTTACACACACACACACACACACACACACACACACAAACATACAGACGTTGTAATGCGGCTGCCCTCTCAGTAATGGCACTGGGTTTATATGGATCTGTTCCGGCCCCGAATGAGGTTGCCTCTCTCTAGTCTCTAACTCTCCATCACACACCCCCCCCCCCCCCCCACCGCCATCGCCCCGCAGGCCTTTACAACTGCTCCCCCCACACCCCCCCGCCATCGCACAGCGGGCCTTTACAACTGCCTATCCCCCCACCCCCCCATCGCACCGCGGGCCTTTAGAACTGCGAGGTCTCGGTGAAGGAGATGGCGTCGCTTTTGTCCACCGTGAAGCCGCCGTTGACGTAGGACTTCTTCTCGCACTCCTCATCGTCCAGCGTGGTCTCCAGGGCGAAGGGGTTGACCACGTCCACGTCCGAGGTCACGTCCACGCGCTCCAGCTCCTGCCGAGACAGCCGCTCCACGATGCCAGCGCCATACGCGTCGCCCAGCACGTTGATCATGGTGCGGAACCGGTCGCTGGCAGATCGATAACCAATCAATAATCAATAATGTATGAGTGGGTGTTTCTCTGGACACAAGCCTATACAGTTTAAAGGCTAACACAGCTACAGCCTATACAGTTTCAAGGCTAACACAGCTAAAGGCTATACAGTTTAAAGGCTAACACAGCTACAGCCTATACAGTTTCAAGGCTAACACAGCTAAAGGCTATAACAACAACAACACATTACATTTATATAGCGCTTTTCTCGATGCTCAAAGCGCATCACATGGATGGGGGACCTCACTAGTAACCACCACTAATGTGTAGCACCCACCTGGGTGATGCACGGCAGCCATTATGCGCCAGAACACTCACCACACACCACACATCAGCTTGAGGTAGAGAGTGAGGGAGTGAATGAGCCAATTACAGTAGAGGATGATTAGGGGGCCAGATTGAATGAGCCAGGTTGGGAATTTAGCCAGGACACCGGGAAACCCCCTACTCTTTGCGATAAGTGCCATGGGATCTTTAATGACTACAGTGAGTCAGGACCTCGGTTTAACGTCTCATCCGAAGGATGGCATCTCCTACAGTGCAGTGTCCACTGGGGATCGATCTTTTTTGGTCAGAGGGAAGAGTGCCACCTACTGGCCACCCACCAACACCATTTCCAGCAGCAACCTAGTTTTCCAAGGAGGTCTCCCATCCAAGTACTAACCAGGCCCACACCTGCTTAGCTTCAGTAATTCAGCTAAGACAAGGTATCCATTGGTCTGGCTGCTGGCTATACAGTTTAAAGGCTAACACAACTAAAGGCTAATGCTGGCCTATACAGTTTAAAGGCTAACACAGCTAAAGGCTAATGCTGGCATTTAAGTAAGAAAGGAAGAAACATTACTGTAGTCCAACAAAGGTCCTGGCATAACAAATCTAGAAAACAATCTGTAACAGTACTTACATCAGCCAATCAACCGCAACTATGAGGGTGACATCACTGGCAGGCAGGCCCACAGCAGTCAACACAATCACCATGGTAACCAGGCCAGCATTAGGGACACCTGCAGCTCCGATGCTGGCTACTGTAGCTGTTATACTGCATATGCAAACACACACACACAACATACTGTGAAAAACTGTGCAGTGCCCCCTCTCACACACATACACACACACACACTCTCTCTCTCTCTCTCTCTCGCTCACACACATACACACACACACACTCTCTCTCTCTCTCTCTCTCGCTCACACACACACACACACAGACAGACAGACACACACACACACACACACAGAACATACTTTGAAAAACTGTGCAGTACTCCCTCTCACACAAATACACACGCTCTCTCTCTCTCTCACACACACACACACTGACACACACACAGACATACACACACACACACACACAGAGACAGACAGACACACACACACAGACAGACAGACACACACACACATACACACCAGTGTTGTGCTGAAAATGAGGGGTTGCCCGCGGTTATGAGTCATAAAAAAATATTTTAATGATATTCGGGTCATTTGCGGGCGGGTCAGTTAAAATTAATTAAATATATATTTTCTACAAATAGGCCTACTTAAAGTATCACGAGAAGGCTAGCGTCAATACAGTAAAGTCAACAGTAAAGAAGCTAAAATAATAAAGACATCCCTTCAGGAAAAGCGATATAGGCCATGGGAAATATTCTTAAAGTTCTTAAAGAAGATGACAGTAGTACAAGTTATGGTCTATGTAGGCCTACTTCTTGCGAAGTCATTTAAAAGTATGACAGCCAAAACGGGCACGACCAACATACAGTAACTCGTCACAAACGCGGCACTAAACCCGCCTAGCCAAACTGACCTGGACCAGCTTTTTTAGACTAGGCACAAGAATAACAAGTCGCTCAGTAAAATAATGCTGATACTTTGCCACCTGCCCACGTTAAACTTGTAGCCTACAGTCGTGAGCAGGCGCCTGCAGGAATAAATGTTATGGCACAGACTACACAGCCATATCTACCGGTATGTATAGGTTCGCACATGCATAAAAGTTACCTTAGTTCGTTGTGTTTGTGACTTTAAACAGTGTATGTGCTTTAGTAAAGCTTTGTGCTTCATTCAGCATTTTAAACCAGTTCTTACGCTAACGTTTTGACCAGCAATGTATCTCTCTTGCCTACCTTGCCTCACCATTTCTGTTTTCGAAAGAAAGATGTATGTCCATGGCCTTCAAATCTTATCCTAGTGTTCTAATCCTTGGTGGTTGCGTGCGTGCTTGCGCTCTTATTCTCATTCTCTCTCCTGCGCAAACATTATGTCCTGCATGCCTACTGCGTGTAGTTCTACTGCATAAAGTTTCGCAAATAAATTAGTTTGTTTTACAGAAATGGCCTACTGTCACCCTGCATGGTAGGCTACAACCAAAAGCACATATTTTGTAAATAAGCGGGTAGGATCGCGGGTCGGGTATAATTTTGTCCTAATTAATATTCGCGGTCCGAGTTGCGGTCGGGTTGATTAAAATATCGGTGAGCTTGGGCCGTGTGTGACCAAACCCGCGCAACACTGACACACACACACACACACACACTGGACACAAGTATCATACTGCACACACACACACACACACACAAACCCGCGCAACACTGACACACACACACAAACCCGCGCAACACTGACACACACACACACACACACACACAAATCCGCGCAACACTGACACACACACAAACCCGCGCAACACTGACACACACACTGACACACACACACACACACACACACACACACACACACACAAACCTGCGCAACACTGACAGACACACACACACACACACACACACACACACACACCTGATGGTGACGATCTGGCCCACGTCCAGTGCCATGTTGTTGAGCTGGGCGATGAAGATGGCGGCCACGGCCTCGTAGAGCGCGGTACCATCCATGTTGATGGTGGCGCCCACCGGCAGCACGAAGCGTGTGATGCGCTTATCCACCCGGTTGTTCTCCTCCGCACAGCGGAACGTGATGGGCAGAGTGGCAGAACTGTGGAGAGGGAGGGAGGGAGAGATGGAGAGGAGGAGAGGAGAGAGGGAGGGGAGAGGGGAGAGAGGAGAAGAGAGGAAGGAGAGGAGAGGGGAGAGAGGAGTGGAGAGAGGAGAGGGGAGAGAGGGGAGAGAGGGAGTAGAAATTAATGGAGAAGACGAGTGGTGTGTGTGGTGTGTGTATAAGGTGTGTATTGGGTAGTGTGTGTGGTGTGTGTATAAGGTGTGTATTGGGTAGTGTGTGAGGTGTGTGTAGTGTGTGTGGTGTGTGTATAAGGTGTGTATTGGGTAGTGTGTGAGGTGTGTGTACTGTAGTATGTGTGGTGTGTGTATAAGGTGTGTATTGGGTAGTGTGTGAGGTGTGTGTAGTATGTGTGGTGTGTATAAGGTGTGTATTGGGTAGTGTGTGAGGTGTGTGGAGTGTGTGTGATGTGTGTATAAGGTGTGTATTGGGTAGTGTGTGAGGTGTGTGTAGTGTGTGTGGTGTGTGTATAAGGTGTGTATTGGGTAGTGTGTGTGGTGTGTGTATAAGGTGTGTATTGGGTAGTGTGTGTAGTGTGTGGTGTGTGTGTATAAGGTGTGTATATTGGGCAGTGCTGCAGTACTGACCTGGAGGCGATCATGAGTGCGGTGTGTGGAGTGTGTATAAGGTGTGTATACTGGTCAGTGCTGCAGTACTGACCTGGAGGCGATCATGAGTGCGGTGTGTGTATAAGGTGTGTATACTGGTCAGTGCTGCAGTACTGACCTGGAGGCGATCATGAGTGCGGTGTGTGTATAAGGTGTGTATACAGGTCAGTGCTGCAGTACTGACCTGGAGGCGATCACGAGTGCGGTGTGTGTATACTGGTCAGTGCTGCAGTACTGACCTGGAGGCGATCATGAGTGCGGTGACTAGAGCCTGAGCCATGCCCAGGGCAAACGTGTACGGGTTCCTCCTCACAATCACAAGGTAGATGAGCGGCAAACACACCAGTGAGTGTATGGCCAGCCTGTTAACACACACACACACACACACACACAGACACACATACACAGACACACACACCCACACACACACAGACACAGACACACACAGACACACACCTGAGTAAAACACATCTTACTCAGTGAACAGGCTGTACTTCTGATCAACCCACTACGTTTGTGTTTAGTTCATAGTGTACAGATTTATATTAGAAAGTGGCAAAGTTCTCCACTGTCACAGAGAATGCAGCCGTCCAAGTCTCCACCCACTCCTAAGGGACAGTGGACAGTGTGTCATGCCATGCTGACAGCAAGGGTCCTAAAACTGTGTTTTATAACTCTGTTTGTGGGGGCATATCTGTTGTGAATGTGTGTGTGCATGTGTATGTAATGTGTGTGTGTGTGTGTATATGTAATGTGTGTGTGTGTTAATATCTTTAATGCGAGTGCACAGGCAGCCACCCAGGGAGATAATTGTCCAGCATTTCAGCAGCAGACACCTCTGCATGACTCAGCACGGCTACCACCCAGAACCCCCCCCCCCCCCCCCCCACACACACACCTATATTTCCACCTCCCCTCTTCCTCACCGTGTCTTCTCCCAACCACCCAAAACACACCTCCTCTCTTCTCACCCCCCCCACACACACATCCCCATCTCCCTTCTCTGTCATTACCCCCCCCCCCCCCACACACACACACGCACACATCACCACCTCCCTTCTCTGTCACTACCCCCACCCCACACACACACACACACACACACACACACACACACACACACACACACACACACACACTCACACTCACACACACACTCCCTCCCCAAATGGCTGCAGCACTCCAGTGGCCCAATATTCCCTCTGCGCCGGCAGTCCTGTCAGGAGAGATTTAGGGGCTGCACGGGCGCAGCGCTTCTGAAAGGTCTTATTACCCTTCAGGTTGGGGCTTATCAGCACTGGGGCAGTGTCCAGGCCCGGGGGTGGGGCTTATCAGCACTGGGGCAGTGTCCAGGCCCGGGGGTGGGGCTTATCAGCACTGGGGCAGTGTCCAGGCCCGGGGGTGGGGCTTATCAGCACTGGGGCAGTGTCCAGGCCCGGGGGTGAGGGTGAGGGGGTGGGGCGCCGCGGCCATGAATCTGGCTGACTGGTGATGGAGGGTTGAGCGAACTAGCACCTGCAACATTAGCTATGAATCTGCCTGAATGGAGATTGAGGCTGGATCGTGCTAGCGTTAGCAACACCGTCCCTGAATATGGCTGACTCCAGACAGAGGTGATGAATTGAGGTGGAGGGTGTAGTAACATTAGCTGTGAATATGACTGCAGTTGGAAGGTGGAGTGACTTAGCACAAAGTCCTTTCAGGCAAGTCTTGCCACTTGGCGGTCATCTTGGTAACACCTCTGGGCAGACATTTTGGACTGTACAAGATCAGGCTCCTATTCAAATGAGTGGTGAGGCATATGTAACTCCAAATAGCGAAGTCATATTGACATAAACAGTACATCGGGCCAATCTGTGTTTAAATCTGGCTGAAAGGAGAGAAGATGGTAGAGTGAGCTAGTGTTGAATGAAGATTGAATGAAGATGTAGAGTGGAGACATAGAGCTAGCGTCTGCTACTCTGAATCCAATTGAATGAGGAAGTTGGGTGACAAGCTAGCATTAGCTACATTGAATTCAGTAGAATGAAGATGTAGGGTGCAGAGTTAGCGTTAGCAACACTGAATCCCAGTTGAATGAAGATGTAGGGTGTAGAGTTAGCGTTAGCAACACTTAATCCAGTTGAATGAAGATGGAGGGTGCAGAGTTAGCGTTAGCAACACTGATTCCAGTTGAATGAAGATGGAGGGTGCAGAGTTAGCAATAGCTTCACTGTTGGCACTCACCCACTGAGCACTGTGACCACATACAGGCCCATCTTCCAGAATATTTCCCAGTTTTCCACCTCGATGATCTTAGCTGCGATGAGGAACAGAATTCCCACCGGCATGTAGCTGCAGGAAAAATCCACACAACAACAACAGCAGTGTTAGAAACAAACAGTGGCAAAATCAATCCCTCAGGACATTACCTGCACTGACACAAATTATGAACACAGGATCTCAACATCTGTAGGCAAGGCAACTTCATTGATCAAATTTGCATACACAGCGTGGCAATTCAATGTGCAAACAGAAGCAAAGCAAGTGAATAATAGTACACAAAAGCATACTGTTGGATTCTCTGGTTGTTGCGTTGTGTTTTAGTTCTAATGTCTGTATTGAAGATGGTCAATAAAGCTTGACGGCGGGATCAGGATCAGCGATTAGATGATGATTTATTGTAGATGGTACAATAATGAATAACAGAACACAGGCTAAGTCTCAAACAGTAAAACTGTGCAGAGTCTAACAGTTGTGATTGTTATTAGAAGCGGCTGCTGAGCCTTCCGACAGAAGATGCTCCTCGGGTCGCTTCCTCGATTCGTCTCCGAGTCAAAAGATAAGACAAAGCCTGTTATACTAAAACATACAAATGTCAATCATACCAACGTGGCAGGTGCCAACCAGTGTACAAAAAACGGCTCTGGCCAAATGGAGATACTAGCCCGAACAGGCCAACATGCTATCTCCCTCGGCACAATATGTACGTATACATATGTGCACACGTGTGTGTGTGTGTGTGTGTGTTTGTTCTTACCACATGATAATATGAGCCAGTCTCATGGTGGCCTCATTGAGGGCATGTGTGTGTGTGTGTGTGTGTGTGTGTGTGTGTGTGTGTGTGTGTGTGTGTGAGAGAGAGAGAGAAAGAGAGAGAGTGGAGCTGTGGAGTGTGTGTGTGGTGTGTGTGTGTGTGTTCTCACCACATGATAATATGAACCAGTCTCATGGTGGCCTCATTGAGGGCATCGAAGAACTCCAGCAGGATGCGCCCTCTCTCGCCCATCTTCCCAATGACCAGTCCGAACGCCACGCAGAAGACGATCAGGCCCAGCACGTTGATCCCGTCCGTGTACCCCCGCTCCACCTTGTAGTTCACCTGGGTGAGGTTCTGGAACGGAACGCGGCAGGCCAGAAGTCAGAGGTCAACTGAAGAACACATCACCTGTCAATCACCTGTAGCTTCAAAGAGCACAGGCTTCACTTGTTCTCTATTCATGCTGAGGGATAGATAGATAGAGGGATAGATAGAGGGATAGAGGGATAGATAGATAGAGGGATAGATAGATAGAGGGATAGATAGAGAGGGATAGATAGATAGAGGGATAGATAGATAGATAGATAGAGGGATAGATAGATAGATAGAGGGATAGATAGATAGATAGGTAGATACTTTATTGATCCGCAAGGGGAAATTGAAGAGGGTGGCTTAGTGCCCAAATGCGTCTGTCTTGTCAAATGCGTCTGTCTTGACACGTTTCAAATGCGTCTGTCTTTGACATGTTTCCAACGCATCTGTCTTTGACATGTTTCAAATGCGTCTATCTTTGACATGTTTCAAATGCGTCTATCTTTGACATGTTTCAAATGCGGTGCGGTTCAGCTTGTTAGTACCCAGATAGCAAGAGGCTGGCGGACCACTGTCGGTCCATTGGGGGCATAGCTGGCGGTCCGCTGGCATTTTGCTCATCGGTCCTCTGGCGATCCACTGGCGGGTTGCAGACAAGTTGCCCAATATTTTGCCACTATTGGTCATTTGTTCAGTTATACTCCATATATCATTTTATTAACTTTTCTTAATATTCATGACAATTTAAATTTAAAGAGATGGTAGTCCAACGAGCGTGTGTGTGCGTGGGCGTGTGTGTGTGTGTGTGTGTGCATGGGTGTGTGTGTGTGTGTGTGCATGTGTGTGCGTGGGCGTATGTGTGCGTGTATGTGTGTGCGTGGGTGTGTGTGTGTGTGCGTGTATGAGGACAGCAGCCGTGTTTGAGTGAGGGCAGAAGGTTTGAGGACGTTTCCTACCTCAGCAACTGTTGCCATGATAGTTGGTAGGGAGGGGAAGGTGATGGTGGTGGGTGGCGCTGTGGGGGGGTCGTTAGGAGGGGCGAGCTCTTTACGCTGGCTCTTGTACTGTAGAAACCCAACGGAGAACAAGAGAGGAGTCACACCACCGTTAACAAGAGGAGTCACATCACAGTTAACAAGAAAGGAGTCACACCACCGTTAACAAGAGGAGTCACACCACCGTTAACAAGAGGAGTCACACCACCGTTAACAAGAGGAGTCACATCACAGTTAACAAGAGAGGAGTCACACCACCGTTAACAAGAGGAGTCACACCACAGTTAACAAGAGGAGTCACACCACCGTTAACAAGAGAGGAGTCACACCACCGTTAACAAGAGGAGTCACACCACCGTTAACAAGAGGAGTCACACCACCGTTAACAAGAGAGGAGTCACACCACCGTTAACAAGAGGAGTCACATCACAGTTCCATTCTTACAATGAAAACCCCAACATGAAAAGAAACCAACTAAAACTTAGTTAAAATAATTTTCTCATTATGCAATGCAACTTAATTACAGTAATTCCCTAAATTTCCAGAGTTTCTTGTCAAGCACATTGTGATATTCTGTATTTTTCTTTAATAAACCAGTAGACACTGAACGGTCAGATTTGATCATAAATGTGTTTCCAAAGATGACCACTAGATATGAATATATAGTATATTCGGCTGTAAAATAAATATTTTTTTCGTCTTTACCTGCTGGAAACAGGCCTGGACTAGGTTCTCTGGGAACATGTTCCTGTCCAGAAAACATTAAAACGATTAGAAATCAGCCCAGACACCACAGAGCCACCATTGCTTTGGAAACGACCTTTCGCCGGGGTCAGTCTCACCTGACGAGGTCGAGCAGCGTGTCCACTGTGGTGACGTTG